>NC_061102.1:4219730-4470454 GCF_015104395.2 Macrobrachium nipponense | reverse complement strand
TAAATCAAAATATTGTCCTAGAGACTTCCTGTTTGTTGCAAAATTTAAAGTAAAATGATTGAATATTACTAGAAATGTAATATTTTTAGCTTAAAAATGATATTGTTATGATACAATAAAGTTTCATACTATCTTACCTGGCAGATATATACATAGCTAAGACTCCGTCGTCCCCGACAGAAATTCAAATTTCGCGCCACTCGCTACAGGTAGGTCAGGTGATCTACTGGCCTGCCTGGGCGGGCAGGACTAGGAACCATCCCCCGTTTTCTATCATATTTTCTCTCTTTTCCACCTGTCTCCTGCGGGGAGGCTGGGTGGGCCTTAAATTGTATATATCTGCCAGGTAAGTATGTATGAAACTTTATTGTATCATAACAATATCATTTTCATACAATCAACTTACCTGTCAGATATATACATAGCTGATTGGCACCCTTCGGTGGAGGGTAAGAGACAGCTACTATATGGAATAGACAGGTAAACAACATATGTTGTAGGTATAAATAAAACCTTGGTTCCTACCTGATAGGTGGTAGACTTCGTGGGTGTGTTGCCCAGTAGTCTGCATCACCTCAAGAAACTTTAGCGAGATATATGATCTATGGCCAAGAGTTCTTGTGGGTCTGCCGATGGGGTCTTATCCACTTACTCGGCAGAGCCTAAAGGACTTTGTCAATGGGTGCTGATCCACTTATATGACAATACCCACCTTATGAAGGAGCACACAACCAATCCCGACCACCTGATCCTAACCATATGTTAGAACTAAGGATTGTTACGAGTTATCCCCGAACTCGTCACAACAACCGTAACTCAAAACCACTACGCACACATACATAATTTTCAAAAAAAAATTATACTCAACTAATTGGATATGACAAGAATTCTCTTACTGAACAACATAGACGGCCGCCCGTGCTAGCCTAAGTCCTCCATTGTTCGAAGAGACTCTCGACCATATCCAAAAAGAAGAAAAAAGTATATACATTTAAGGATTGGTGTCGGCTCCCGTACCCAGAATCGTATCCGCCGATACGAAAGGACCTAGAGAAAAACACTTCTCATATGTCACACGCACGTCTTTCAAGTAATGAGATGCAAATACTGAGTTACATCTCCAAAATGTCGTATCTATGATGTTTTTAAGCGACATATTCTTATGAAACGAGAGAGACGTCGCTATAGCTCTCACTTCATGAGCTTTTACTCTCAACAGTTGTAACTGTTCGTCAGGACAGGCTTATGAGCGTCTGTAATGACGTTTTCTTACAAAGAATGCCAGCGCATTCTTGGACATCATCTTGTGGGTCTTTTACCGCGCACCAAAGACCTTGTCTAGAGCCTCCCATCTGATGCTTTCTCTGAAGGTAGAACTTCAGAGCTCTAACAGGGCATAGAGACCTCTCTGCTTCTCTGCCTACGAGACTCGACATGCCTTTGACTTCGAATGACTTAGGCCAGGGATTCGTAGGATTCTCGTTTTTCGCTAAAAAACAGGGTCTTAAACGAGCAAATCGCTGAGTCTCCCTTGAATCCTACTTTATCTGCAGAGCATGCAATTCACTAATTCTCTTTGCCGTAGCTAAAAGATAATAGGAATAGGCATTTTCGGGTAATGTCTCTAAACGATGCCAGATGAGGAGGTTCGAATCTTTCCGAAGACAGATACTTTAGGACTACGTCTAGGTTCCAGTTCGGAGTACTGGTTCCTTAGACTTGAAGTCTCAAAAGACCTTATGAGATCGTGGAGATCTTTATTATCTGCCAGATCTAAACCTCTGTTCCTGAATACAGCCGAGAGCATACTTCTGTATCCCTTTATTGTGGATACGGCTAGATGAGATTTTTCTCTCAGGAATAGCAGGAAATCAGCAATTTCCGCTATAGAGGTAGTGGAGGAGGACAACTTCTTGGATCTACACCAACTTCTAAATACCTCCCACTTCGATTGGTATACTTTCGTAGTGGGGAGGTTCTGCGTGCTCTCGCGATCGCGCTTGCCACTTCGCGAAAAAGAAAAGCCTCTCGCTCTGACAAGTCTTTCGATAGTCGAAAGGCAGTCAGAGCGAGAGCGGGGAGGTTTTGATGGTACCTCTTGAAGTGTGGTTGTCTGAGAAGATCCGTCCTTCTTGGTAGGGATTTTGGAAAGTCTACGATCCACTCTACCACCTCCGTGAACCATTCTGGCCGGCCAAAAGGGGGCTATTAACGTCATCCTCGTCTCCTTTGACGCCACAAACTTTTCATTACTAACCCCAGGATTTTGAATGGGGGAAAAGCATAAACGTCTACTCGAGACCAATTTAGCAGGAAGGCGTCTACCATAAGTGCTCTTGGATCTTCCACGACCGAGCAAAACACTGGGAGCCTTTTTGAAAATGAATGTTGCGAAGAGATCCTACATGAGGAGTTCCCCACAGAGACCAGAGATCGAGACACACTTCCTCGTGTAGTGTCCATTCTATATGAAGACCTGGTTCCTCCTGCTGAGCCTGTCCGCCCTCACATTCCTTACTCCCTGTACGAACCTTGTCAGCAGGGAGATGTTCCTGTGAGACGTCCAAAGTAATAGATCTCTCGTGAGCTCGTAAAGGAACGAGGAGTGCGTCCCTCCTGTTTCCGAATGTAGGCAAGAGCGGTGGTGTTGTCACATGTTTACTTGCACTACCTTGTTTGACACCAGAGGTTCTAGGCTGAAGCTTAGATGTACAGATGTACAGCGAAGAGCTCTTTGCAGTTTATGTGCCAAGACACCTGTGCTGGTTCCCAGGTGCCTGACACTTCCTCTGAGCCTAATGTCGCTCCCCCAACCTCTCTCCGACGCGTCGGAGAACAACACTAGGTCTGGGTTCTGTGTTCTTAGAGAGATCCCTTTATTTGTTCTCTTCCAGAGGGAGCAACCACCACTGTAGGTGTGACTTTATCTCCACTGGAATGGGAAAAACGTCCGACAGTTGTCCGGTTTTCAGCTCCAAGACCTCTTGAGGAAGAATTGAAGAGGACGTATATGAAGTCTTCCTAGAGGGAAGAATTGTTGTAGCGAGGAAAGCGTCCCCAGAAGCTCAACCATTCCCTCGCCGACGTTTGTTGCTTCTCGAGAAGAGAGAGACTATCCGCAAACCTTTGCGATTCTCTCTTGCGAAGGAAAAACTTGAAAAAACCCCGAGAATCCATCCCGAATCCCCAGATAGACTAGGTCTTGTCTGGGGGTCAGCTGAGACTTCTCGAGTTCACAAGCAATCCCAACGCTTTGATTAAATCCAGAGTTAATTTTAGGTCCTCCAAGCACTGTCTCTCCAATCTGGCCCTGATGAGCCAGTCGTCCAGATACATAGAGACATTCACTCCTTTGAGGTGAAGAAACCTCGCCACATTCTTCATCAGGCTTGTGAAGACCTGAGGAGCTGTGGACAGGCCGAAACCACAAGGCTCTGAACTGAAAGATCCTTCCCCCCGTCATGAACGGAGGTACTTCTCGATGAAGGGTGGATCGGGACGTGAAAGTAGGTCTAGGAGATCTAGTGACACCATCCAATCTCCCTGTCGTATGACGCCATGACTGAAGCAGAAGTCTCCATGGAGAACTTCTCCTTCTAAACAAATTTGTTCAGAGAGCTGACGTCCAGTACTGGTCTCCAGCCTCCCGAGGCTTTCGCCACCAGAAAAAATGGCGATTGTAAAACCCCGGGGAGTGATGAATCGTACCAATTCTATCGCTCTCTTGTCCCCACATTTGTTCCACCATCGATCGAAGAGTATCCCTCAGCACAGGATCCTTGTACTTGGCTGATAGTTCCCTTGGTATTGACGTTAGGGGAGGATTTCCTGATCAGGAAAGGGATACGATATCCCCTCCTTAAGATCGCCAAAGATGACGCGTCTGCATTTATCAGTGTCCAGGCTTCCACAAATCCCAGGAGCCTGGCAACCTACTGGTGCTTGGAGGAGAGAATCTTCATTTTCCCCTTCTTAAATTAAAGGGACGAAAAGCAAGATCTACCTCTATTCTCTGGAGCCTTCCTCCTTGTGGAAGGTCTGGAGGTCGGACCACCTCGAAAGGGCTGCACCGTTTTGTACTGGGTCCTTTCTTGTCCGATGCCGCAACAGGTTTCTTCTTTCTTGCTGACTGCGTCAGCAGATCCTGAGTTGCCTTCTCAGTTAAAGAATGCGCAATGTCCTTTACTACTGAGAAGGGAAACAAAAAGTCAGATAGAGGCGCATATAGAATTGTGCTGCTCTCTGAGCATGTGAGACTGCCTTTGTTAAGAAGGCGCCATATACAGTCCTTTTCTTAAAAGACCTGCCCCAAACAAAGAGGAGATTTCAAAAGATCCATCCTGTACCGCCTTGTCAATACAAGACAATATGCTAGCAGGGCTTCAGGTTCGATTCCTTCCGAATCATGGGCTTTCTTGGACATCACCCAAAGGGACCAATCTAAGAAGTTAAAAACTTCCAATACACGAAAGAGTCCCTGAGGAGATGATCCAGTTCCGAAATTCCCCAGTAATTCTGTTGCAGAATTGAGACTTTGACGACGTGAAGCGTCGCAACCAAAGTCGAAAAATCTGCTTCGGTTGTAGAAGGGAGAGCAATACCCATATTTTCCCAGCTAATCTTGCTGGAGGCATGCAGAAGACTGTCCTCAATAAGTCTTTCTTAGACGTCATCCATGAGTCTAAGGAATGTAATGCTCTCTTCATCGATATGGTGGGTTTCATTTGAGAAAAGACGAAGGCTTCTTCGTCTTAGCACTGGAAAAGAGCGAGCGCGGAGAAGGAGGAGCGGCAGGAGTCAACTCGTCTCCGTACTCCTCAAGAAGTAGGGTAGTCAACACCTTATAGTTAGACAGACCTTCTCTTCCACTATATTCGTCATCCGAGTTTTCCTCTAACTCGGGCTCTACATGCGTCTCCGCTCTCCTTTCCGAACGTTCCTCTTCTAGAGGAGACAAACTCCTAATAGGAGAGGGGCTAAGGGAATGATAATCCTTCCTCTTTCCCGCTCTAATAGTCTTGGAAGGCGTCATAAGCTTCGGCTTCTCTAGAATTTTAGAAGACGCTTCACGCTTACATGACGCTTCCCGTTCGCCAAGCGTCATGGATGACGTCTTTTGCTGACGTCTCGATGACGCTTCGCGCTTGGAAGACGCTCCGCTCTTCAAAGGCGTCCTACTTGGCGTCAAAATATTGGATGGAGCGTCATGTCTATGCTCCGTTTCCAATGACGCTTCGCGTCTAAAAGACGTCTTACGTCTCTCTGGCGTTACGAAACTCTCGTAAGCACCTGTTCTCGCTCTCGAACTAGAAGCTTGTGTAAGACGTTCCCGTCTGTATGACGCTTCTCGTTGAGCAGGTGAGAGAGGACGAGACTTCTTAATTGGAAGCGTCACGTCCTTCCGACGTGGCGCTAAAACTCCCACTAGCGATGACAGTTGCTCTTGAACTGCCATAATGATCTTTCTTGACGCTTCTCCCACGTCCAGTGCATGACGTCTTTCGTCATCACTCGGGGGAGAAGAAGAAAAGGGTACTTCCGCGTACACGTCAGGTGACGCTGACGTCCCCTTCACTTTCTTGCTAGAAGACGGAGCGTCATCTGAGAAACGCTCTGGACTAGAATCCATGTCAGGCTTCATATGACGCTTCAGCGGTCTCGACAAGTTCGATTCCTTCCACCCTCGTTTAGGTGAGGGAGAGGGAGAGGACGAGAAACACTCGCGAAGGACGCTTTTTCTATAGCGCCCTTGAGCCGCCTGCCACGAAGCAGAGTTAGCTGAAGGGACGTCTGACCGTTGGGGATTCCCCACAACCTCCTTAAGGCTTTCGACTTTCCTTCTCCTCTGGTCTTGTGAGCTTGGAAGAGGTCTAGGCCTGGGAGCGTCGCAGGGACGATCAAACGCCCCCTCCACACAACACTGGGAGAACTCACTTCACTGTAATGGCTCACTTTCACTAGCCTTACCTTTGAAGTCAGCCATCTTGGACTTCATGTCCTTAATTGTAGCTTTCAGATTGGCGATTCCGATGCCGAATCCGAAAAAAGCACTCTGAGAATGAGATACATAGGGAGAATCTACATCAGTAGGATTAGAATTATCAGTGAAAGGCTCAATAGGCCTTGAACTCACACCTTTCAATCGTCTAATTCTATCCCTCTCTAACTTCTTCAAATAAGAAGTCAAAGTCTTCCACTCTTCTGCATTCAATCCCTCGCATTCCTTACAAGTATTAAAAGCAGAACACTGAAACCCCCTACATTTACGGCATACAGTGTGAGGATCAACCGAAGCTTTCGGTATCCTCACCCTGCAGCCTACATTCACCACACATTCTCACACTCACATTAGAATCAGACATACTGAGAAAAATCCAAAAAGAGTTATTCCAAAAACAGTCCCTGTAGCGAATGCCCAAACACGATCCAAATACGTCACCAAAAAGTCGAAAAACGATGATCAAAGGATGAAAAATGAATCTAAGTCAGGAGGTAATAACAACAATGTTGATACCACCGGTCGACAGAGAAAATATGATAGAAAACGGGGATGGTTCCTAGTCCTGCCGCCCAGGGCAGGCCGGTAGATCACCTGACCTACCTGTAGCGAGTGGCGCGAAATTTGAATTTCTGTCGGGACGACGGAGTCCTTAGCTATGTATATATCTGACAGGTAAGTTGATTGTATGAAATTGCATTTTACCACCATTTCGGTCGAGTCAAAGTTGACCAAAGGTTGAAATTTTGGCACTATTCGTTATTTATGAAAATATTTCAAAACTGATAAAAGCTAAAACCACGGGTTGTTTTTAATTGTATTCTACATAAAATTGTGCACATTTTCATATATAAAACTTTATGTAACAGCTAAGATAAAAAAGTGCAAACATTAAGACAATTTATGATTTTTTCTGACGAGTTACCGTGCGGACGTAGGAAATTTTTTTTTTTTCAAAAATTCACCATAAATTGAAATATTGTGCTAGAGACTTCCAATTTGTTGCAAAATGAAGGTAAATGATTGAATATTACTAGAATGTAAGAGTTTTAGCTTACAATTGCGGTTTTCGACCATTTCGGTCGAGTCAAAGTTGACCGAAGGTTGAAATTTTGGCACTTATCGTTATTTATATGTAATATTTCAAAACTAATATAAGCTACAACCATGGGTTGTTCTTAGTTGTATTATACAAGAAACTGCACACATTTTCATATATAAAACTTTATGTAACAGCTAATATAAAACGGTGCAAACATTACGACTTTTGGACGAAAAAATGTCTGATTTTTTCGGAAGTTACCACGTGGACGTAAGAAAAAGTTTTTTTTTTCAAAAATTCACCATAAATCGAAATATTGTGCTAGAGACTTCCAATTTGTTGCACAATAAAGGTAAATGATTGAATATTACTAGAATATAAGAGTTTTAGCTTACAAGTGCATTTTTTGACCATTTCAGTCGAGTCAAAGTTGACTGAAGGTTGATATTTTGGCACATCGTTATTTATATGAAAATATTTCAAAACTGATAAAAGCTACAACCATGGGTTGTTTTTTATATTATACATGAAATTGCACACATTTCCATACATAAAACTTTATGTAACAGCTAATATAAAACTGTGCAAACATTACGACAATCAAACGAAAAAATTTCTGATTTTTTTTGGAAGAGTTACCGCGCGGACGTAAGGAAATTTCATAAATCAAAATATTGTGCTAGAGACTTCCAATTTAATTTGTTGTAAAATGAAGGTAAATGATTGAATATTACTAGAATGTAAGAGCTTTAGCTTACAATTGCGTTTTCCGACGACCATTTCAGTAGAGTCAAAGTTGACTGAGGTGAAATTTTGGCACTTAACATTATTTATATGAAAATATTTCAAAACTGATAAAAGCTACAACCATGGGTTGTTTTTTGTATTCTACATGAAATTGTAAACATTTTCATATAAAAAACTTTATGTAACGGCTACTATAAAATGGTGCAAAAATTATGTCAATATGACAAAATGGGTAACAATTGCAAACAAAAAAACCGCTTGATCTGTGAACTCCCAGCATACCTCAAGATGCGTGATACAAAAGTTTTCGCCAATTAGGCCTATAACCATTTTTCCGCGAATTTTTAAAAAAACTTTTTTGTTTTGACGATTCATACATCAATTCGGCACCCAACAGAAAATTTTTGAGGATGTTTAAGGGTTAATTTAACCTTTGAACACATTAATAACAGAAAAAATGTGAAAAGGGGAACTTTTTGGGTTGGCTGGAACAAACTATCCTGGTTCCCTGTATTTCTTAAGGGGATATTTGTTTCATGTTTCAAACACATCATACTTCGAACAGCCTTCTGAAACGGATTATGTTCGAAGTCTGAGGTACTACTGTACTATATTCTATAAGTGTCTTACCCACATGACAACTTATGGTAGGCAAATGCATTATTTGCAGTTAACACAAAAATACGATTATACAAAATCAGTAAAGGCTACAATACTGTAATGCAAACACATTCTCCATTTGCATCTCATTTTTTCTTCCTACTTCCACAATCAAATTCACCAGAAAAATATATTTTGCACAAAAACATTTAACCATAATAAAACTTGCATGTACTTACGTTCCCTCAACATCTCTGTCTCATGCTCGTATTTTGCATATTCTATTTGCTCTTCTAATTTTCTTTTTTCATTTTGTAACTCTCTTTCTAAGGCATCCCTTTTTTTGTCAAAGAGTTCATACAGGTGCTTCCACTTCAACCCATACCTGAAAAATGAGAAGAAAAACAATTGAAGTTAACATGTAAAAGCAATAACAATAAACTATTGATTAAATAATTAACTCTGAAAAGACATCAATATCCGGTCAAACCAACATCTCAGATAAGTTCAACAACACAGCTCATTATTTTTTACAATCTGTTTATGTATGTACACAAGGATCTTCTACACATGGTGGAAGCTAAGTCACTACGATCATCAAAAGTTATGTCAACTTTTCTCTTCATGGGTTAGTTGTGAAATGCGCTGAACTCAGTATTTCCAAGTACATTTCAAGTAAAATAGGTTTATTGGGCTTTGATTTTATGCTGCAGTGTTATATTGTTTCATGTTTGTGGATTCTGTAAGTTTTATGAGAACTCAATTTATCAATGTTCTGCCTAATAACCAACATACAGTGGTACCTCGAGATAAGAAATTAATCCGTTCTGAGGCGGCCTTCCTATCATGAGCTTTTCGTATCTTGGACTGCATTTTACATGTAAAATGGTTAATCCGGTCCAAGCCCACCAAAACACCCCAGTAAATTTAATAATAAAGCTAAATTGACCTATAGACAATGAAATACTACAACAATTTGGACCATTCAATACCTAACTTATTACATACTGCTAAGGTACCTGTAAATAAACATACATAAACTAAACTTTACGAAACACATTAACAAAACTGTAAAACTTAACTTTAAACAAAATTATAATAATAATAATAAAAAAAAAATTAATTTTTAATTTTTTTTTCCTTTTTTATACGTACTGTACTTTTTTCTTTTCTTTTTTTTGCCACTTTCAACTTTCTGTTTTTTAGTATCACTTGGTTCTTCCTTTTTGCTTACTACTCCTACTAAAGGCCTCTTTAAAAAATAACTATCCAAGGAAGATTGCTTCTGCCTACTTTTGACTCAGGCAAACGTCATCGAACTGTGCAAGCATACGACCTGTGTAAGCCTTTTCAGGTTGTCTCTTTTCTATGAATGATTGCTTCTTATGAAAAGCAGCTAGAACATCCTTAATTTCTGCCGTTGTCATAGGGTCGTCCTCCTCCTCCTCACCCGCTGCAAGAGAACTCCTCTTGAACGACGTTATGTTGCATGGCCTCCAATTCCTTCAGCATCGGTCGTAAGCTCCTCTTGATGCTCCTCGAGAAGGTCGTTGATGTCGTCCTCGGCGACGACCAGCGAAATGGACTTGCTGAGTGCAACGATCTTGTCAAGATCTGGTTGCAAAACAGTTTCAGGATCGTCAACTTTTTCTGAATCTGCAGCACCAGCTTCGCCCACGTCGAATCCCTTAAAGTCTCAGGCAGATACAGCATCAGGCAGAGTTTCCTCCACAAGGAATTCAAGGTTCGCCTCGAAACCTCCTGCCAAGCTGGTCAATGAGTCGGATGCATATCACAACATCAAAATGCTCCTTCCAAAATTCACACAAGGTGAGGTTTGTAGCATCAGTGATGTCAAAACATCTCTTGAAAAGATGTTTCATATACCGCTTCTTCAAGTTCGATATCACTTGTTGATCCATGGGCTGGAGGAGAGGGGTGGTGTTAGGTGGAAGATAAGAACCTTGATGAAGGAATACTCCGCTAGGATATCTTCCTCGAGGCCAGGAGGGTGAGCAGGGGCATTGTCCAACACCAGCAGGCATTTCAGAGGGAGGTGCTTCTCTTCCAAGAATTTCTTCACTGTCGGGCGGAAACACAGATTTACCCACTCAGTGAACAAAAGCCTTGTTACCCAGGCTTTCGCATTAGCCCTCCACATCACTGGAAGCTTCTCCTTGAGCACTTTGTGGGCCTTAAGGCTCAAGGAGTCTCGGAATGATAGACAAGTATGGGCTTCACCTTGCAATCCCCACTGGCGTTGGAAGAAAGTGTGAGCGTAAGCCTGTCTTTCATAGGCTTATGCCTCGGGTAGCTTCTTCTCTTCCTCTGTGATGTACGTCTGACGAGGCATTTTTTGTCCAAAAAAGGCCAGTCTCATCACAGTTGAAGACTTGCTGAGAACTGTAGCCTTCCTTAATAATCATCTCGTCGAACGTCATTTTAAAGGCTTCGGCTGATTTCGTGTCCAAGCTGGCCGCCTCCCCATGCCACACCACCGAATGGATGCCAGTCCGTTTACGGAATTTCTCTAACCACCCATACAAGCCTTGAAGTCTGGGGTTGGCGTCGATGTCCCTTCTCCGCCGTCGTCTTCGGCCTGGGCAATCAAATTGCCAAAAATAGCGCTGGCCTTGTGGGAGATTGCCATCTCCGTTATCGTATCGCCAGCGATTTCTTTGCCTTTTAACCAGACAAGAAGAAGCCCTTCCATTTCATCATGCACGTGGGTCCTCTTGCTGGACAAAATAGTGACGCCCTTGGAAGGTGTAGCTGCTTTGATGGCATCATTCTGCTTAAGGATGGTGCCTATTGTCGACGGATTTCAGCCGCATTCCTTGGCGATCACACTCAATCACATACCAGCTTCATACTTCTTGATAATCTCCATCTTCGTCTCCAAAGAGAGCATCCTCTTCTTTCTGTGAATTTCAAGTTTCTTGGGACCCATGACTATGTATATACTGTACGTAATCATGTTATGTAGTGCGTATACGCATGGAATAAAGTTCTCACACAACACGATAAAGTATACCACAACGAAATCACTAACGAATTTACGTTAATAAACGAAATCGTTAGAACGAACGAATACCGCGTGCGTACGCTACAGATGATGCCATGCAGAGGCCGAAGAAGCACGCTGCTACGTAGTAGATGCATGATGGGAGGGATGCTGACCAATAGGAGAGAAGGATCTCATGGCAGTGACTAGCATCAGGAACCAATGGGAGAGCAGGAGGATGGTGGTGAGTCTACTCATTTGGCGGTGCGCGAGTTTCAAAATTGTTATCGGTGGTCCGGGCGAATTTCTGACTTTACAGCAACAACCTTTCGTATCTTAAGCAATTTTCGTATGTAGAGCTGTAAAATTTTTCGTATTTGCTTTCATATCTCGAGTTTTTCGTAAGTTGAGCCTTTCATATCTCGAGGTACCACTGTAATACTTTTAATCTAGCACTGAATAAAATTTCTCAAATCTTCAAAGAAACAATTATTTATCAATATTCTGCCCAACTACATATTTTACCTTTTTAACTAGCAATACACCAAAATAATAGTCAAATCTTCACTACATGTAAAAGAGCTGGTGATAAATCTATATTTAAAAACATTTCTAGGCAACTTAAGGCTAGCGTACAGTGGTGGTATATTGTAAGTTTGAAACATTATCATAGGTTAAAATAAGAACCGTATAATCGTAAAACATAAGCGTAATATAAAAACTGTACTAAAGCAATCTATATTATAGAATGTACTTACTCATATTCAAATGATCCAATCTGTGCAAATCTTGGACCTTGCTGCCTTTCTTTGACATATTCGGGATTACGTTTATTGATATTTATCTCGCTCATGCCTTCATTGTCATCTACTAGAGCCATTTGTTCAACTATAACGGGACGGGGAGACCTGAAAAAGAATTGGTTTTCATATTACAAGATGGTTAAAAAACTTTGTCCACTGTCATAGATTTGCATTTATACTTCTTGGTTGATCTACCTGAAGGGTATAGAAGGGATAATGAATTCAAACATCAAGGCCTGAAACAATTCTGAAACACTTTCCTGACAGATTTCCATAAGTAAAATAACTCACTACAATACAATTATAATTCAAATTGGAATTAGCCTAATATTGATGTATTTGTAGGTTCTCTCAAAAAATAAAAACAAAAGAGAGTTTAACCATGCCAAGAAAATGCAAAGCAGATACCGCAATAAAAAGTTGACTGTCTAGGACTGCCCTTACTAAGTATAAAATTAACTAGATCCCAAGAAACTATGGCTTTAAAAAACTTTTCATCAAATGAACTGAAAATACTGTGTGTTGATGACAAAATGTTTTTGAAAGATGTGGCCCCCCCCCAAAAAAAAATAGGAGGGGGAGGGGCCAAAATTTTAAGAGGGAGGGGGCATTCATCCAATTTTCTTGAACATTGTTAGCCTTATACTCAAGTTCCATTCATTTTTCATATCTCCACTGGTTAATGAGGCCCAAGAAGGGGTGACTTCTATATTCAAAGCTATTTCTATACATGGCTTATGGCAATTTCTATACATGGCTTATGGCAGAGTTGGATGTTCTTAGATTTACAACATGTAATGGAGTGTTGAAACTTCCCCTAAGCTATTTTCATACCCATGAAAAAGTTAGTTTGGGAAAGGACAGGCTGTCCAATGACAATGAATAGTACTGAATATGATATGAAACAACTAATAAGTTAGGGAGGTCTTAATTTGCAGGAAATTAAATGTATGATGGTTTGCTGTCCTAATTCTTCCTCCTTGTAATTTGTGTATAATTTTAAATATCTAGGGATATTCTAACTATAGTCTGTCCAGAATGTCATGAAACATCGAGTAGGTTTGCGACGATGCCAAACTTCCTCAAGACTTTTAATCTGACTCAAGCTATTCCCAGCATCCTTCAATTCCGGGTCCTTTAATACGGTCGTAAAATTTCCTTTTTAATCCCATAATCTGAATCTTTCCAGTCACACAAAAGCTGAACGTTTGTTGTGGATTAAGTTGACCTTGTGTTTCGAAAACAGTTCATAAAGTTCATTGCTTTGTTTATTTTAAAAACATTCATATAAAAAAAATTTTTTTAGGAACAGTTCGAGCACCATATAAAGTACGGGAGACATGCAAGTGTCCTTGATGAATGTGCATGAATGTGCCAAACATCAAATATTTCATAAAATAATATTTTTCTCCATTAAAACAATTTCTTGGATGTTAGGATAATGAAACGATAAAATTAATAGACATTTTCTTTAAAATAAGGCACTGTTTTAGTAAAAAAAAATTGTCTTTCTCCCTTTTGAAGTACTCGTGGACATTGAATATGACTTCTCGTGTCTGAGCACTTAATTGCTGTCGTGGGGAGCCTTCCATCTTAAACCGTCACGCTTGGGTATCAGAACCAAAGTGATAAGCTTATTAACCTTCCTGACCTGAGACAGAGAGAGATGTGGCATAGTGTATGCCAAATCTGCACTGTTTTTTCGCCTTAAGTGAGATTTAATGAATGAAATTGGCGCAAAGCGGCAACGCCGGAAACCTACTCTATGTTTCATGACATTCTGGATAGACTATAGTTAACTAAATGGAGGTTAACGATAATGTTGAGTCAAAATTCAACAGCAGAAATTGGAGAACATTAAAAGTAAAAGGCAAAATGGGGAGTCAGCTGAGAATTGAAAAGATACATCAAGTCCTATAGCAATGCCTACAGGGTGCCACTCAAGGCAAAATGTATAAAAACTACCCTTTAAATGGAAAGAAAATTCAAATGGACTAAAAATCTAAAAAATTGTTTGGTAAGAGGTTATACATACGAGACCATGAAGAAGCAACCATCCATGCATTTTTTCAGAGCTAAATTTGCAGCTGGTTTCTTGACGAATTCTACAATGCCTTCCCCAGTAGCACGACCACGTTCGTCAGTCAAGACAACAGCCTTTTCAAGCTCTCCAAAAACCTGCAATGGTGTGGAGGTTAAGTTTCTGTTAATTCTAATGAAAAACAATTATGACAAAGATAACACAAATATTCAAATTATATCAAAGTCATCTGTTTTCCCACTTTATAACAACCCCATTCTTTGACCTATTATAAACACTATTTACAATATCTCAATTTCTTCAAGTAACGAATAACAAATTATACTGTATTCATAAAAACAAAAGAGTATATTCATTCACTCACACTAAATGCTTTCTCCAGCAATTCATTGGTGACCCAAGTTGAGAGGTTACGAATTTTGAGAGCTGTGCCCGGAGATGAAAAACGGATTTTTAGTTGCCTTCCTTTGTATTCCTTCATATGGAGCTCTTGGCGCGCTTTTTCTGCATTACTCTTGTAATCCTAAAAGTCAAAGCCAATAATATTAATATTTAAAACATCACACCAAAAATTGAGCCTTAGCAAATCATGACATGCAGTGTACCTTATAAAAATTAAAAATAATTATATTTGCAAACCAAATTTGAGTACTATATAAAGGAGAAGAAACTAAGATTTTCTCAAATTTAGTCCTTGCATAGGTGGTCTAGAGCTAATTTTTATTAATTTTACCATTTAGCTATTTCCAATAAAAACTACGTAATAGCGCAGTCTAATAACACGTTACGTTTTTCTTTTCTGATAAGAATACAGTACTTAAAAATTATGACTGAATTTTAAGTTTCTCAATAATTCAAAACTTACCATTCTAATAAAGGCAAATCCTTTGTTTTTATCAAAGTAAACTTCGTCGAATTCTCCGTACGGCTTGAAAAGTTCCTTGACATCATCCTCACCAATATCAAGAGGAAAGATTTCCAATCCATAGGCGACAAATGATTGAAAACTTTCTAATTGTTTCTTCTCTTGGTGGCAAGTCAACTAAAGGACCTGCCAGTTGCTTTAAACGTTCCATAATCCTATCTTGAGGCTAGGAAAGAAAAGAAAAGAAAAACCATTTAAGTATGGCAATAAATATTTATCTAAAATCCACACTTGTCAATGACAACCACCACCCCCACTAGTAAAAGTGTATAGTAGTAGTTATACCATTAAAGATATTCAAATATAATTAATCTGCAGTACAACCAACAATAACCATCCAAAGATCTGCTGCAATTAAAACTATACTACTGTAAGTAGAGACAGAAGGAGTTTGCTGGATGTCTGTCTTCAGTTTAAATTAACACTTTCCAAATATGGTGAAAACTGTAACCAAACTTAGAAGTATCTCTTGATACATATATGGGTTTCAAGCTTGTTCAAACGATGTACAAGTCCCCTTCAAAATTGTGATAATTAAGTCTTCATAATAGATATAATTAAGACTAACTGAGAACAAGATGGGCTTCTTTAAAGTCATCTCCAGAGGCACGAGGCCATAAATATTAAAATTTTGAACCCTTCTATATGTAGAGTAGAATTGAATACGTCTGTATGTAGTGTAGATCGAAATATGTTCTAAGCATGGGCTCCAAAGTTTTAAATAGGTATGGGAAAAAATAATCTCTGAAACCCTTCTACCTCCAGAATCCTAAATTTTTATTATAAAAGATTGTAATTCAGAAATGTTATTAGATATTAGCACATCAACATTCTCTACCCACCATTATTTCCAACAAAACATTCTTACACAAGCATATTCCCTATTCCATCAAATTTTGCTGATTTTTTTTATGAAGCAAACTCATTCAAGTCTTGACATTATTAATACTGTGGTATTGAAGAATGTGAAAAGTACCACATATACTCGAGTAACGTGCGATCTCGCATAACATGCGACCCCAAAATTTTCACCAATAAACAGTCTCTCTCTCTCTCTCTCTCTCTCTCTCTAAATACTGTAATTTGAGTCTTTCACCAGTGGGTATCAGTAAATAAATGTGTAGATATTGTATGCATGTTTAAAAAAAATGTGCAGTACACACACATTCCGATCTTTCGGTTTTTGGAATTTTTCAATTTTGGAAATGTGAGGTCAGATGCATAATTCAAACAAACATCACCACTGCAGCAAAAACATTTTTTCCCTTTATGTTTTCATTAGTTATTTAATAATTACAGTTTATTTAAATAAATATTAATATAATACTGTTAAATGAATGTGAGATAATTAAGATCACCTATAATAAAATAGTGGGACAATTAATACCATATGTTCACTAATAGCTATTATTTTCAAAACAAAACAGTCCGTAAACCGCAAAAAATAGATGTACATAACAATCAAAATATGATGTTTTGCAGTTCAACATGATATTGTTATGATACAATAAAGTTTGATCATACTTACCTGGCAGATATATATATATATAGCTGTATTCTCCAAAGTCCGACAGAATTTCAAAACTTACGACACACACAGTGGTCGGCCAGGTGGTTAGTACCCATTCCCGCCGCTGGGAGGCGGGTATCAGGAACCATTCCTATTTTCTATTCAGATTTTCTAGTGCCAGTCCCCTGAGGGAAGGTGGGTGGGTACTTGATTATATATATCTGCCAGGTAAGTATGAACAAACTTTATTGTATCATAACTATAACATTTTTTTCATGAAACTTACCTGTCAGATATATATATAGCTGAATCCCACCTTTGGAGGTGGGAAGGGACAGAATAGAATGATTTAGGATACAAATTGCGTGCAGATGATTCACATCTTGGTTCCATACCTGTTAGCATAGCTGACTTCGTGATTACTGTCACCCAAGTCGGCTTTTGCTTTACTAGTCTCTCCAGCAAGGTAGTGACCTGTATAGCTGGTGAGTTCTAGATGATCTGTCAACGGGAGCATGACCACAATGTGACTAGACCATATTGACCATACTATGAGGGCTAAGAAGTAATATATATCACTACCTGACCAACCTAGCCAAAGTTAAGGATGTTTAACTAAAGCTAAGAATTGAGAAGTCCGCCACTGGCGGCCGACCCAACAACTATAATTAACAGCTCTTCCTAACCATTTTCTACAGGATAGGATGAGAGGTACTTCTTTCCCCCAAGATTGTGTCAGCGGAAACGTATGGCCCTAGCGAGCAGCAGATCTCATATGTCGTCTTCACATCCCGCAGGTAGTGTGAAGCGAACACAGAGTTGCTTCGCTAAAACGTGGCACTCAGGATGTTACCGAGTGCCATGCTCTTCTGAAATACCTCCGAGGCCGCGCCCTCACCTCGTGAGCATTCACTTTAAAAGGTTTTAAAACCTTGTCCAAACATGACGAATGAGCCTCTTTGAAAGAGCTCCTTAAAAGGACGCCAGGGCATTCTTTGACATGGGCAAGTCTGGTCTTTTTACGGAACAGCGCCGATTGTCCGAAGGATCTCGACTTTCTTTTTAGTTTTACCTAGATAAAACTTGAGAGCCCTGACAGGGCACAGGACTCTCTCTGGCTCTTTCCCAATAAATTGTGACATCCCCTTGATCTCCAGCTCCTGGGCCAAGGGTTAGACGGGTTTTCATTCTTAGCCAAGAACGAAGGGCTTAGAGAACACACCGCATTATGTCCTCTAAAGCCAATATGTCTGCTGATGGCTTAAACCCCACTAACCCTCTTTGTCGTAGCTAGAGTGGTTAGAAAAATTAGCCTTTCTGGTCACATGCTTTAAGTTTGCAGAAAGGAGAGGTTCGAAAGGCTTCGACATCAGGAACTTCCAGACTACGTCTAAGTTCCATACTTGAAAAGCCTCTCGTTCTGGTCAACTTCTCGATAGTCTGAACGCAGTCAGACTCAGAGCGGAGAGGTTTTGTGGTACCTCTCGAAGTGGGGCTGTTAGAGTAGACCGACTCTCTCGGGAAGGGTCCTTGGAAAGTGCCGCTAGGAAGACACAACCTCTGAACGGAAAGTCGCTCGAAGGCCAACATGGGGCGATCAGCGTCATCCTCGCTCCCTCTGATGCCGCAAATTATCTTATTACTTCTCCTAAGAGTTTGAATAGGGGAAAAGAGACATAAACATCCATCCCCGTCCAATTCCATAGGATGGCGTCTATTGCTACCTCTCCCGGATCGAGAAGGGAGCAGTCTAGAGGAGGCCTCTTCGTCTTCAACACTGCGAAGAGATCTATCAAAGGACACCTCTAAAGTCTCCACAACTCTCGACATATACTTCTAAGTGAAGAGTCCACTCGGACGTCAGTAGTTGCTGCTGTCGATCGAGAAGATCCGCACGGACGTTCTGGACTTCTGCAATCCTGCAGAGAACCTCTTGAGGATCGTTACGTTCCATGCATGTGCTCATAACAGGCTCTCTCGTTAACTCGAATAGGGACAGAGAAAGTGTTTCTTGATACTTCTTGAGATATGCGAGAGCTGTGGAATTATCCAAGTTGATCTGGACCACTCGGCCAAAACTCGTTCTTCAAAGAACTGGAGAGCCAACCGAATTGCTTCCAATTCTTTTAGATTATGTACCAGGACATCTGTTCCCCTCTCCAGATGCCTGGCACCTCCTCTCTATCACCTTAGGTGATCGTTGACCGACCACGCATGGCAGAGAACCAGCTGGTACTGAGCTGCTCTACAGTGACAGCAGCCTACGTTCGCCGTCTCGCACTATTCCGCCTGAGTTGCCAGCTATTCCATTCTACGAAGGAATAGGTTTATCATCATCATCGAGCAGAAAGAAACTCTCAAGCAGGTATATTTAAGCAAAACAGATTTCGCTAAATACAGAAGCCGAGTTGGAGTTGTCGTAACAATACCTTAAATATCTAAAAAGGGAAACCGGAAACTCCTGGAAGGTTGCAGGGATTACCGATCAAATGCAATTAGAATAACAGTCCTCTCAGTTGCCATCCGTAGGGATAACCACGGTATGCGTATATAACTTGAACCATACAATCGCTTAATAGTAATATGACGCGAAGGTAAAATACGTAGAGTATTGTAGTCACTTGGAAAGCTACCTCCCTACTACATTCTTTCCTCGATGAGGAAGAGAGGGAATGGAGATCGACTGGCTAAGAGAACGGATTAGAATTAGTCGAAGGAGAGCCTCAAGTTAGAACCGAGAACCGAAGAGGACAGCTCAAGCTTCTTATGTTGTCAGACAGAAGACTTCATGGATGTAGTCTACAAGTCTTTTTCCCGAAGAGCCTATAAATGAGGGTTCTTCCGAATCTTGTCAATAAGAGCTTACCCGCTTACGTGATATGTTATTGGGATCTTTGTCAATGGGAACTAACCCATTTACGTGACAAAGAGTTTTATATTTCGTCAATGGGGGGGTTACCCACTTACCTGACAAAACGTTCAGTATCTTTGTCAATGGAGGGAACCCACTTATATGACAGAAAGTAATAGAGTAATTCGAGCATATAGTCTTCCCGATTCCCGTAGAAATCGAGGAAGGAGCCTTATTCCTGCTCGAAGACTGGGCTTACGGCAGGTAGGACCCGAAGGTTCCCCTTCAGCAGCGCAGTCCTGAACGCAGAAGAGGCGTTTTATGACCCCGAAAATCTTTAAGTTTACTAGTCTCCTTCTAGACGCCAGCTCATCAGAACCAACTTAACTACCTTATTCATGCAGGTTGGATAGTTTTTCGAGAGAAAGTCAGGGCTCCGAGACTGCAGGTCCAGGGCTCCGAAACACCAATCTAGGAGTTAAAAGTCTCCCTCGTCCTGAACAGCCCTTTCAGATGTGATGTCAGATCTGAAAGTGTCTAGGAAACCAATTAGCAGAGGACAGGCGAGACCTCCTCAGAGCGTCTATCTAGCTGGCAAAATCGTCCTGGAAAGAGAACGGAACTCTCAAACCCTGTTCCTCTCCCATCTCATATCAAATGCCCGCTCTCCCGCTAAACCTCGCTGGAAGTAGGGCAAAGGAAGTGTTGCCTTGCGCCTTCCTGGAGTCCATCTAGTCATGGAATCTTTTGAACGCTCTCTTCGTAGAGTGAAGTGGTCATCTTGACGAAACCAGGCACCTTCCTCGTCTTCAACGATGCCCACTGTCTTATACCAAATACCTGCTTTGCCGTTAAGTCTTGACGGAGGCAGGGCAAAAGAGGTCTTGCCCTTCTTAAACGCTCTCTTGGTCGAAAGAGAAGTCCTCATTTTCACGAATCCCGGAGTCTTGCTGGATTTCGAAGAGGATAACTGAGGAGGAGGAGAGCGAGGGGCCGAGGGTTGGAATTTATCCCCAAACGAAGCACGGAGTAAGCGGGCCAAGACCTGGTAGTCAGAAGACGCTGACGTTGAAGGTTGTTCTTCGTTTGCTTCCTCCGACAAGCTGCTCACTTCTAACTCTTCTGCAGGAGCGGCAGACGAAACCACCAAAGGAAGAGGTATAAGGCGTTGCTGAGAAGACGAGTTCAGAGCACAAGGTTGTGAGTCTTCCAAAACAGCCTCGGCAGGTTCAGGCACAGATGCCAAATCTTCATGTAGAGCGTCTAGATGGGAGTCAAGACGAACGTCCTGTAGTCGGCGAGCGTCCAGAAAAGCGTCACGGTGGGCGTCCTGACGAGCGTCCAGAAAAGCGTCAAGCTGGGCGTCCTGACGAGCGTCCAGAAAAGCGTCACGCTGGGCGTCCTGACGAGTGTCCAGAAAAGCGTCACGCTGGGTGCCCTGACGAGCAGCCCGTGACGAAGCCGAATGCAAAGCGACCAGCTTAGCAGCTAGAGAAGCGTCCAGCTTAGCTGCCGAACTAGCGTCATGCTTGGTAGCAGACGGAGCGTCCCTTAGGGACGAGCGAGGGGCATCTTGGCGAGCTGCTTGACTAAACGAAGCAGCTTGCACGGTGTCAAGCTTAGCAGTTTGAACGACATTGCCTAGCAGAAGAGCGTCACGAAGAGAGGAGAGGGGAGTGTCTTGAGGAGCAGGAACAATCCTTGCTACGAGAATAACGACGTTCCTTCCTCTCGACAGAAGAACGTTTGGGGAGACGTTACTCGCGCCCTCTAGACAACCGCTGGGGAGCCGCACGAAATCCAGAGGGCAACGAAACAGGAGAAAGAGACGAGCGAAGAGAAGGCGAGGGGGACTGTCTGGACCTCTTGATAGGCAGTCTATCATCCTTCCTCCGACGACGCGGCTCTGCCTCTCTCTCGGCAAGCAACGAAGCAAGTTGATGCTGCATTGAAAGGATGATCTTCTTTGTCAGAGAAGACTCCTTCTCAGGGGAAGGGCTGATCCTGTGAGAACACGAGGGGCGAGGAGACACCTTCTTCCTTCTCACGTGGACCGCAACAGTTCTATCCCTGGAGCGACTGGGGCACTCAAAAGCGTCATCGTCGGATGACGTCCTTGTCTTCTTTTGCAAAGAGAAGGCAGCAAAACTCTCCGGAGATGACCACAAAGCAGCAGAAGAGAAAGGACATGAAGCGTCCTCCTCTCTGAGACCAAAGACGACGGCCACCTGTGCGACATCTTGCGTCTTTGTTCTCTTCCGCGGTGGAAAGTCGTCAAAATGTTCAGGCGACAATTGCAATGCATGACGAGAGAGGACGTGAAGCCTCCTCTTCTATAAGCTTCTGTTTAGAGGGCGCGAGTCCTTCCGAGAGCTCCAACCCCTGCACGGGGAGGACGCCTCGGAGGACGAGAAGCAATCCTTTAGGAATCGTGCACGATCTTTGGCAGCCTGGGAAGCGTCTTCAGGTCGGTCCTGCCGAAGGGACGCCAGATCGGTGGGGAGTCCCCGTAACCCTCCTCCGGCTTTCGACTTGCCCACTCCCTTTGTCCTGGGAGTCAGACAGAGGTCCAGGCCTAGAGGCATTATAGGGGCACTAACAACCTCACTACACTCACAACACTGATTGGAGAAAGAGCACTTTAGATTCCAAGATATGGATGGAATTCACAATAACCTCTCGAAGACACGACCTCAAGGCCCGTAGGCCATACCACAGTTAGGCAAAATAAAGTCTACAGGAGGTTAGTAAGTTCATTACCTACTTGGAGGAAGACCTGCTGATTCTATCACGCTTTAATTTGCGTACTACATACGAATCATACATCTTCCCTTCGGAATCAGTCAAACATCACTCTAATTACGTTGATCTTTCAATAAAGAAACATGCCTCGTACATCTCATGCATACCCAGTGACAATCTACCGAAGGTTTCAGTAGCCTCACCTTACCCCTTGCAGACAACAAACTCTGAAACTAGCCGAACTAGATTCAGACATCTTATGCAAAGAACAATCAAATTCAAATCAATTTATAATAGCGTATGCCTAGCCACAATCCAAGTCAATAAACCAAAAGACAATTAGGATACTTAAGCGGCAATGAAGTTTCAAAATCCAAAGACGGAGGTACTGAAAACAGGTGTTGACAGTACCGGCGACAGAGAAAATCTGAATAGAAAACGGGAATGGTTCCTGATACCTCCCTTCCAGCGGCGGGAATGGGTAGTAACCACCTGGCCGACCACTGCGTGTGTCGTAAGTTTTGAAATTCTGTCGGACTTCGGAGAATACAACTATATATATATATCTGACAGGTAAGTTTCATGAACAAATTGTGAATATGTTATTGTTATAATACAATTAAGTTTGTTCATACTTACCTGGCAGATATATATATAGCTGTATTTTCTGACGTCCGACAGAATTTCAAAACTCGCGGCACACGCAGTGGGCGGCCAGGTGGTAGTACCCATTCCTGCCGCTGGGAGGCGGATATCAGGAACCATTCCCATTTTCTATTCATATTTTATCAATGCCACTGTCTCCTGAGGGGAGGAGGGTGGGCACTCTAATTATATATATCTGCCAAGTAAGTATGAACAAACTTAACTGTATTATAACAATAACATTTTGTTCATGCAACTTACCTGACAGATATATATATAGCTGAATCCCACCTTTCCTGGGGATGGTGGGAAGAGACAGAATAGGATTTGTAGGAAACTTAAATTAAGTAGATGATGTACACCTTGGTTCCTCACCTGTTAGCAAAGTAGACACTGTGATTACTGTCACTTAAGCCTGCATCTGCTTAATCAGAGTTGCCAGCCAGGTGGAGACCTGTAGTGCTGGTGCGCTCTGGATGCTCTGTCAACTGGTACGTGACCTCAACGTGACAAGACCATCGAACCATACATATGAGGGCTATGAAGCAACTGACCACCACTTGACCACCTAGACAAAGACCCCCTGAACACTAAACTAAGAGATGGGAGATCTTCACACAACTCACCAAAAACCAAAAACACAACAATTAAAAAGCTAACCTAAAACCTAAGGGATAGGGAAAGAGCTACCTCCAGCCCCCAAGACTGTGTCTGCAGAAATGTATGGCCCAAGAGAGTTGCAGTCGTCATAAATCGTTCTCACATCCCTTAGGTAATGTGAGGCGAAAACAGAATTGCTCCTCCAAAAGGTGCCATCAAGAATGTCCTTGATTGACATGTTCTTTTGGAAGGCAAGAGAGGTAGCGACAGCTCTGACTTCGTGAGCTTTCACTCGAAAGAGGCTCAAATCAGTCTTCTGGCAAGATGAATGAGCCTCTTTAATGACGTCCCTCAGGAAGAAAGCCACAGCATTCTTAGATAAAGGTAATTCCGGTCTCTTCACAGAGCACCAGAGATTACCTGAGGGACCTCTTACCTCTTTCATTCTATGAACATAGAACTTGAGAGCCCTGACAGGGCACAGGACTCTCTCTGGTTCTTGGCCCACCAGACTTAACATACCCTTGATTTCGAAACTTTTCGGCCAAGGGTTAGACGGGTTTTCATTCTTTGCCAAGAAAGTTGGACTCAAAGAGCAGACAGCGTTGTCTCCTTTGAAGCCCACTAGATGACTAAAAGCTTGGATTTCACTAACTCTCTTCGCCGTCGCCAGAGAAGTTAGGAAAAGAGCCTTCCTTGTCAAGTTCCGAAGAGACGCTGATTGAAGAGGTTCAAAGGGACTTGACATTAAAAACCTAAGAACTATGTCAAGGTTCCATGAAGGCGGTCTCGCTTGAGGAATCTTCGAGGTCTCAAAAGATTTCAAGAGATCATGAAGATCCTTGTCAGAAAGGTCCAGGCCTCTGTGCCTAAAAACCGCCGACAACATGCACTTGTATCCCATAATGGTCGGGACTGCTAATTTCTGCACATTCCTAAGAAAAAGCAGAAAATCGGCTATCTGGTTCACAGAGGTCGTGGAAGAGGAAACTCCCTCCTTTTTACACCATGCCCTGAAGGAAGCCCACTTCGATTGATAGACAGCTCTTGTATGCTCGTCTTTTTGCATTTGCGATTGCTCTCGCAGCTGCTTTCGAAAAAACCTCTCGCTCTGGCCAGCTTTTCGATAGTCTGAACGCAGTCAGACCCAGAGTGGAGAGGTTTTGGTGATACCTTTCGAAGTGAGGCTGTTTGAGTAGATCTTTCCTCCAGGGCAACGTCCTTGGGAAGTCTACAAGGAAAGACATGACCTCCGCCTGCAACCATTCTTACTCGCTGGCCACATCGGGGCGATCAGGGTCAACCTCGTCCCTTCTGAAGCCGCAAACTTCCTCATGACTTCCCCCATGATCTTGAATGGTGGGAAGGCATACAGGTCTAGGCCCGTCCAACTCCATAGCAATGCGTCCACAGCAATTGCTTCTGGATCTAGGACCGGGGAGCAATACAGAGGAAGCCTCTTCATCCTCGATGTCGCGAATAAGTCGACCAGAGGACGTCCCCACAACTTCCAAAGATCTTGACACACGTCTTTGTGTAAGATCCATTCCGTCGGCAGGATTTGGTCCTGACGACTGAGAAGGTCCGCCCTGACGTTCTGCACTCCTGCTATGAATCTTATCAGGATCGTAATCTTCTTCACCTTTGCCCACAGCAGAATCTCCTTCGCTAAGTGAAACAAAGTCCGGGAGTGTGTTCCTCCCTGATTCTTCAAATACACGAGGGCTGTGGTATTGTCTGAATTGACTTGAACGATTTTGTTCGTCAATCTTTTTTCGAAGAACTGCAGAGACAGGAAGATCGCTGCAAGTTCTTTGACATTGATGTGCCAGACTGCCTGTTCCCCTCTCCAGGAGCCTGACACTTCCTCCCCTCCTAGTGTTGCTCCCCAGCCCGCAATGGAAGCGTCTGAAAACAAAACTAGGTCGGGGCTCAGAAGACTAAGGGATAAGTGGCTCTTTGTCGACTCTGAGATCCTCAAGATCGCATTGAGATCGTCCTTGGCCTTCCATTCGTCCGCAAGGAAAAACTGGAGAGGCCTGAGGTGCAGTCTTCCCAAGGAAACAAACCTTTCCAGCAAGGAAATGGTGCCCAGCAGACTCATCCATTCCCTCGCCGAGCAAGTTTCTTTCCCCAAGAAGGCTGAGATTTTCTCTAAAGCCTAGCAACCGCTGACGTTCCTGGGACGGAAACGCTCGAAAAGCCACTGAATCCATCTGAATCCCCAGATACACGATGGACTGTGTTGGGGTCAGATGCGACTTTTTGAGGGTGACAAGAAGTCGCAGGGACTTCGCTAAGGCTAACGTTAACTGCAGGTCCTTCAGACACTTTTCTCTCGACGACGCTCTGATAAGCCAATCGTCGAGGTAAAGGGAAACTCTTATCCCTGAAGAGTGTAGCCACCTCGCCAAATTCTTCATGACGACGGTGAAAACCATTGGAGCCGTGGTCAGGCCGAAACAAAGGGCTCTGAACTGCCACACTTTGTTGCCTAAAACGAATCTTAGGTATTTTCTTGAAAGAGGGTGGATCGGAATGTGAAAGTACGCGTCCTGCAGGTCTAAGGACACCATCCAGTCGCCCAGTCTCAAGGCTCCCAGAACAGACTGAGGCGTCTCCATCTTGAATTTGATCTTTTCCACAAAAAGATTGAGCCTGCTTACATCTAGGACTGGACGCCAACCCGACGACTGCTTTGGTACTAGGAAAATCCTGTTGTAAAAACCTGGAGACCCCAGGTCCGCGACTTGTTCCACCGCTCTTTTCTCGATCATCTGTTGTAAAAGATCGAACAACACTCATTTCTTTTCTCCCTGATATGACGGAGAAAGGTCTCTGGGAGTCGTGGAAAGAGGAGGAGGGGATCTAAAAAAGGGGATCTTTGACCCCTGCTCCACGATCTTGAGGGACCAGGGTCCGTATCTCTCTCTCTCCATACTCCCGCAAAAGACTTCAGTCTGGCTCTGACTGGTGTCTGAAGGACATAACTTTCACTTAGATGGCTTGGGTTTAAAGGAAGCTCTTCCTCTTGCAAGCTCTCTCCCTCGAGGAAGGAGCCCCACGAAAGGGTTTAACCTTCTTCGAAGGTCGCACAAAAGATGAAGTGGAAGGAACTGCCGGACGTCTCGAGGACTGGGCTAAAAGGTCCTGTGTTGCTTTTTCTTGCAAGCTACTTGCCAGGTCCTTAACCAAAGTCTGGGGGAAGAGATGGCTCGTAAGAGGAGAAAAGAGCAGTTCCGCTTTCTGATCGGGAGTAACGGACCTAGCTGTCAAGTTACACAGCAAAGCTCTCTTCTTCAGGAAGGCAGTCCCAAAATGAGAGACAAGCTCCTCCGAACCATCCCTGACGGCCTTGTCCATGCACGATAGCACGCTGGACAGCTCCTCCAAACTGAGAGAATCCGGGCTTCTAGATTGCAGATCTAGAACACCCAAGTACCAGTCTAAGAAGTTGAAGACTTCAAGAGTCCGTAGCAGCCCTTTCAAATGGTGGTCTGTCTCCGTAGGGGTCCAAGTCACCTTGGCAGTGGATAAGAGGGACCTCCTCTGAGAATCCACCAAGCTAGAGAAATCCCCCTTGTGCTGAAGAAGGGATCCTCACACCCAGTCTCCTTCTTGGTCTCATACCAAATACCCCCTTTACCGCTGAGTCTAGAGGGAGGAAGGGCGAAAGTTGACTTGCCCTGATCCTTCCTTCGTTCCATCCAGTCCTGGAGTTTCTTGAAGGCCCTCTTGGTGGAGAGCGAAGTCTTCATTTCAACAAACTCTGGGGTCTTACATGACTTGGAAGACGAAAACTGCGAGGGAGGAGACTTGGGAGCTGCAGGCTGAAACTTGTCCCCGAAGGACAAGCGCAACAGCCGCACAAGAATCTTGTAATCTGAAACTGAAGACGCAGAAGAAGGTTCCTCTTCTACCGAGTCAGCAGGACTACTCAATTCTCCCTCTTCCCTAATAGGAATAGGAGACCTCCCCTCCAGAGAGGGCGTACGTCCAGCGGGTCTGGCCTTTATCAAAGACCCCCGTTGCTTAATAGCAAAAGCCTCATCTCTAGGCTGCCTTCCTTGCGGCGAACCTTACAGCTCGAAGGAGGCAGAGCGTCCTGACGGCGATGAGCGTCCTTGAAGGCGCCCGAGGCTGCCTTAATACTAAGAGAAGCGTCCTTACGCTTCTTACACAATAAAGAAGACTTAGAAGAAAGCGTGTCTTTGCTGGTCTTAACTATCTCCTTATAAGGAGACACGTCACTACGAGCGTCCTTCCGAGCGTCCTGGTGCACGTCTTCTTCCTGCTCGGCGTCCTCCGAAGCGTCCTCAAAAGCGTCCTGAGCGTACTCAAAAGTATCCTGAGCGTCCTCTCGAGCGTCACGGCGAGCAGCCTGCCCATGACGTTGAGAGGGAACGAAAGCATCCTGACGACCCGCTTTCTTAGCGGGCAAACGAGATCGGCGATTCGCCGAAGGAGACGCAATCAGAGAAAGAGACGAACGAGGAGAGGGAGAAGGAGACTTCCTCCGCTTAGGCTCGACTGCTGCTGGGCGAGTCCTCTGAGCCATAAGCGCTGACAACTGGTCCTGAAGGGACAAAAGAATGTTCTTCATAGGAGAAGAACGAACAGAGGGGGCAGGGCTGATCCTGCGAGAAGCGAGGGGCGAGGGGGACGGGGCCTCCTTCCTTCTCACAGGTACAGCTACCTGCTTCTCCAGAGAGGCGACTGTAACGCGCATCTCAGCGTCCTCGCCGGATGACATCCTACCTCTCTTCCGAGGCGGAAAGGCGTCATACGCATCCGAAGAAGAGCGCAACGACACTGGCGAAACAGGACGTGAAGCGTCCTCCCAACGAAACGTCCTTTTCAGCGGACGCGAGTCTCTCCGAGCGCTCCACCCCTTGCGCGGGGAGGACGCCTCGGAGGACGAAAAACAGTCCTTAAGGATACGCGCCTGTGCGCGCTCCTTGGCAGCCTGGGGAACTTGCAACAAGGCCTGCTGAAGGGATGCCAGATCGGTGGGGAGCTCCCGTAACCCTCTTGCGGCTTTCGACATATCCCCTCCCTGATTCCTGGGAGTCCGATAGCGGTCTAGGCCTAGAGGCATTATGGGGCCAATCTGACGCCCCCTCCACAACACTAGGGGCACGATCACACAGTTTCTAAGGCTTTCACTTTAGTCTCAAGAGTACGAAGAGACTCCAAAATCAGAGAAAGGGCATTACCTTCTCCAGACACAGAATCAGGGCCCGAAGGCAACAACACAGGTTTAGGAGATGCAAAATCTACAGGTGTTAGAGCAGGAGAGATATTAGTTCCCTTACCTTTGGTAGAACCACTCCTGGAGGAAGACCTCCTGATCCTATCGCATTCCAATTTACGCCGATAGGAATCATACACCTTCCATCCATCATCGGTCAATCCATCACATTCACTGCACCGATCATCCACCAAACAAACATGCCCCCTACAACCCATACATACTGTGTGGGGGTCTACCGATGATTTCGGTAGCCTCACCTTACAATCGCTCCTCACACACACTCTGAAACTCACTGCACTTGATCCAGACATCACGTTTACAGAAAAGCCAATCCAAAATAAAAAAACAGTCCACTATTGCGTATGCCAATCCAACAATCCAGAATCAATAACCAAAAGTCAATCCAGATACTTAAGTACGAGTCAAATCCAAAAATCCTAGGCGGAGGTCTGTAAACAGTTGTTTACCGACCGGCGACAGAAAAAATATGAATAGAAAATGGGAATGGTTCCTGATATCCGCCTCCCAGCGGCGGGGATGGGTACTACCACCTGGCCGCCCACTGCGTGTGCCGCAAGTTTTGAAATTCTGTCGGACGTCAGAAAATACAGCTATATATATATATCTGTCAGGTAAGTTGCATGAACAAATTTAACAATAAGTATGATTATATAATATATTTCACCATATCGATCTTGAAGTTGAAGTCGTAAAATTTTGAGGATGGTCCGGGAAAAGGATTTGTACTTTGTGATTATGTATCGCTACAACACCATGTGGTATTTTCATACTACTATATTGATGACGCATCGCTACGACACACTGGTATTTTTCATACTACTATACATTAGTTAAAATGACAAAATAATTATATAAAGAAAATTATTGAGTAATTTTTGCCGTCAGCAGTCAGAAAATCACGATCATGGTAACATTCAAACTTAGTGCCATCCACGGCATATGTCTATAAATAGAACAGAAGCAGAGGGCAGTCATTGGATAACAGATCTCCATGGCTACCAACCAGCCAATCAGGTGTTAGTTATACTACTCTGTGAATTTCTCAGAATGAACGTTTACACATGGGAAGCTAACGATGATGTGTGTGTTTTGCATACTGTAAGTAGTTCTAGTTTTTATTAGTGTATTTTACTGATTACATGAAGAATAGAATGATTACTTCTCATTACTTTGAATGCAAAATGGTTTGAAGATTCTTCCACAAAAAGAAAAGGTAAAAAAATTTTCTTTACAAGATGATACCTATTTTTACTAACGCGGTTGACATACCTTCAAACAAAATTCAGCTCTTTAATCTCTGGAAAAATGTTAATCTTTTCTGTCTGCTGGTCACACCCTTTTATATCCCTGGCGACTAACAACAACAAAATTTGTTTGTTTGTTTTATCTTCCAAGATGTAGGTATTACCTGTAGGTACAGTACATTTTTTAACAGTAAGCCCATACACACACACACACAGTTGCGCGTGTGCTAATACCTATTGGTTCAGAGACTGAAGTTCACTTACAGTATAGTTGATGAGAGAGAGAGAGAGAGAGAGAGAGAGAGAGAGAGAGAGAGAGAGAGAGAGAGAGAGCGAGAGAGATTAGATAAATACGTTATGAACAGAGATTCATCCTAGATGGCCTTGGTTCAACTCTCTAATCTCTCGAGGAATGTCAAGATTTGTTCCCTGCTCTTTGTAAATTTAGTCCATGCGGCTGACAGCAAAAAATTCATATTTTCTTTTTTTTGTCTTCCAGATATGAATTACCAGTACTGCACATTTTTTGACAAGCATGTAACAAGCATGAACACACTGCCTGCATCATATGCAGCGCTCTCTCTTTCTCTCTCTCTGACAAATTAATGGATAGGAAACAATGACTGAATGTTGTTTGAATGCGATATGGCAAAGTTTTGGCCTGACTAAAGTGTGGAGTGACATTGAAACCGACTTCCAAGTTATTCCTGGGCATCTCACAGCCATGGACAGGCATGGAAAATGCAAAATGCGGGCCTATGTTATCCCATAAAAAAGCTTGGCTAAAGATAGTTTGGGCATCAAGGCCTGGTGGTTTATGTAAAGAAAAAAGTTTATTAGTTTGCGATATGTTTAGGTCACATCAAGTGAACTCTTGTTTTAAAAGGTGTTCGAGATACAAACACAGATGTATCTGTTATTCCCGGTGGTTTGACTAGCGTTTGTCAATCAACCTCTCGACGTATCAATTAACCCTTAAACGCCGAATGGACGTATTAAACGTCGAGTCAAAATCTCCCCCGATTTCCGAATGGACGTACCATACGTCGGCTCAAAACAGTTTTTTTAAAAATTCGCGGAAAAATACTTATAGGCCTACCAGCCGAAAACTTTTGAATCACGCGCCTTGGGGGATGCTGGAAGTTCACGGATCAAGGCGTTGTTTTGTTTACAATCGTTAAGCAGGCGCGCAAGCACGAATTTCTTTCTTATCACACTAAAAAGTATCAGTGACACATCTCAAAAATTATTTCGTCACTTTGACATAATTTTTTTTTTTGCACCGTTTTAAATTTATCCGTTACATGAAGTATTATATATGACATGTGCGCAATTTCATTTAAAATACACAATAAATACTCATGATTGTAACTTTTATCAGTTTTGAAATATTTCCATGTAAATAACGATAAGTGCCAAAATTTCAACCTTCGGTCAATTTTGACTACCGAAATGGTTGAAAAACGCAATTGTAAGCTAAAACGCTTATATTGTAGTAATATTCAACTATTTACCTTAATTTTGCAACAAATTGTAAGTCTCTAGCACAATACTTCGATTTATGGTGAATTTATGAAAAAACTTTTTCCTTATGTCCGCGCGGTAACTCTTCCGAAAAAAATCATACATGCGATTGTGGTAATGTTTGCACCATTTTAAAATTAGCCGTTACATAAAGTTTTATATATGGAAATGTGCGCAATTTCATGCACAATACAACTAAAAACAACCCATGGTTGTAGCTTTTATCAGTTTTGAATATTTTCATATAAAAAATGATAAGTGACAAATTTTCAACCTTCGGTCAATTTTGACTCTACCGAAATGGTCGAAAAACGCAATTGTAAGCTAAAACATGATATTGTCATGTTAACAATAAAGTTTTATACATACTTACCTGACAGATATACTTAGCTATAGACTCCGTCGTCTCCGACAGAATTTCAAATTTCACGGCACACGCTACCGGTAGGTCAGGTGATCTACCGCCCTGCCCTGGGTGGCAGGACTAGGAACCATTCCCGTTTTCTAATCAGAATTCTTCTCTTCCACCTGTCTCCTGCGGGGAGGCTGGGTGGGCCATTAATCGTATATATCTGTCAGGTAAGTATGTATAAAAATTATTGTAACATGACAATATCATTTTTATACATTCAACTTCCCTGCCAGATATATCTTAGCTGATTAGCACCCATTGGTGGTGCTAACTACTGAAATAGACAGGTAAACAACATATGTTGTAGGTATTAATAAACCCTTGTTCCTACCTTATTAGGCTGAAGACTTCGCGGCTACTGCCTTGGAGTCTGCTTAGCCTCAAGAGCCTCAGCGAGATTATTGATCTATGGCTAAGAGTTCTGTGGTCTGCCAATGGGGTCTTATCCACTTACTCGGCAGAGCCTAAAGGCCTTTGTCATTGGGTGCTATTCCACTAAACATGACAATACACCTTGTTCAAGGAGCACAACACCGATCCCGATCACCTGCTCCTAACCTCCATGTTAGTTCTAAGATTGCAAGGAGTTATCCCCGAACTCCTTACAAACAACCCAAAAAACTCGAAACATAACTTATAAACACGTTCATTTTATAACAAAAATATACAAAAAAAAATTTTGTACCCCCCCCCACTAGCCATACATACCCTTGATCCCCTACCAGCAATGACACTATGCGCCCGTGCGACATCCGTGAGCTTGCTAATAGAAAACCAAGCACATATCTGACAGAGGGTTTATGTACGATAAAATCAAAATAATTTTAAAGGACAGTCTTTGCTCCAAGACCCAGCACTGTATCTGCTGATACAAATGGACCTAGAGAGAAGCACTTCTCATAAGTCACTTTCACATCCTTCAGGTAATGAGACGCAAACACTGAATTGCACCTCCAATAAGTATCTCAATGATATTTTTTAAGAGACATATTCTTTTGGAACGCCAAGGACGTTGCTACTGCTCTCACCTCATGGGTCTTAACCTTTAGGAAGACCGAAGGATTCCTCCGAGCAGTTCTTGTTTGCGTCAGTATTACGCTTCTCACAAAGAAGGCCAAGGCGTTTTTGGACATGAGTCTTTTGGGGTTCTTCACAGCACACCAAAGACCTTGTTGACAAGCTCCCATTTGTCTCTTCCTCTCTAAATGAAATTTAAGAGCTCTCACTGGACAGAGAGACCTCTCTGTCTCTCTGCCTACGAGGTTAGATAGACCTTTTACCTCAAAACTTCTGGGCCAAGGTTTTGACGGGTTTTCGTTCTTCGCCAGAACAATGTCTGGAACGAGCAGATAGCAGCATCTCCTTTGAACCCCACTGTGGAGTCCAGAGCGTGCAATTCACTCGTCCTCTTGGCGGTAGCGAGACACAACAGGAATAAGCATTTCCTAGTGACGTCGCGGAAGGAAGCCAGATGTAAAGGCTCGAATTTATCCGGAAAGGAATTAATTTGAGGACCACGTCCAGATTCCAACTAGGTGTTCTAGGAGTTGCTGCTTTTGAAGTTTCAAAGGATCTAATTAAATCATGTAGATCTTTGTTATCTGCAATGTCTAGCCCTCGATTTCTGAATACTGAAGACAGCATGCTTCTGTATCCCTTTATTGTTGACACAGATAGTTGCGATTCCTCTCTCAGAAAGAGGAGGAAATCGGCAATGTTAACTATAGAGGTACTGGAGGAGGACAGCTTCTGACTCTTACACCACCTCCTAAAGACTTCCCACTTCGATTGGTATACAGTGGGGCATCGCTTATTCACGGATCAGTATTCACGGATCCAGTTAATCACTGGTTTTTTCTTGGACCATTTCTCGTGTTACATCACTGGTATGAATCGCTGCATCACGGGTTTGTTGTGTTGCGTATGCGATGTTTTTCGGTAGGCTAACCCTCGGCCGTGGTCCGATAACTACCAACATTCATTTAAAGACTCATATAATGATATTACTGACAATAAAGGTAATAAAAAAACCATTCTCACTATATGTATTGTCCTATCTTCGAAATAAATAGCCTATTCAAGGTTATGTACGACGTTCATTGGTAGGCTAAGCGTAGTTGCAGTGCGATAACCACCAACGTACACAAACAGTTCACATTTATTGATATTAATTGACAACTAAAGGGTAATAAAACCAGTTCTTAACCATTATATTAGTTATAGTCATATCTTCATATAAATAGCCTATTCGAAGAAATAATTCCACATCATTGCAATCAACTTATCGTCGGAGTGGCCAGCCACAAAATGTAAGCATATACCTTTACATACGAAATGGTTTATGTATACGGTTGCGTTCAAAGCGACATTTTTTGTTTTGATAAACTTTTAGAAATTTTAATAGTAGTGGTAGTGTAATACAGTATAATAACATTAAGGCTAAAATTAATTCGAACTTCATTATTATTTTGGCAGTATTCGTATATAACTTCTCTGAACAATGAAGTCATACAAACGCTATTTGTCATAGATTATCGTAAGTATTGCTGTTGTTATTGGCGACGAAGCGTAAACGAAATACATAAAAGCATTTTTTACCTTATATATTATCGTCATATCTTCATATAAAAAGGCTATTCGTGAGTAATTCCATATCAGTGAAATCAATTTTATCTATGCGAGGCCAGCCAGCTGACAAAATGTACGTACGTATATGAAAATCAAATTATGGTAGCGTTCACAGCAAAGAATTATCTTTCGAAATTTTTTATAGTACTATTCTGCTACGTAGTATAATGTTTGGAATATACGTAACATTAATTTTCAATACAAAATATCTCGTTATTTTGGGTAGTGAATAATAGTTTTAGAATTATCATACATACACATGTTGTTATGGGTTTGTGCCAGTGATAAACAACCAAAATAACGTTCTCCTTTAAGTCACGCGTTTTAGAAAAAAACATGACATAGAATCGACTTTGCGACTTCGTTCACTTTGATATTTTTAACGATACAATAACTATCATTTGTACTACTAAACCATCTTCACATAAGTAAATTTTTCGTAAGATATGTGTTGTTACAAAAGCTAGCTTATACATAAAAAGGCTTTTTATAATTTAAGTCACCATATACATATGTACCCAAACTCATTGTGGGAAATTTACTACTGTTTTCCTCGGATATTGAAATACTTTAGCATCATTCAAACACTTTAATAATATAATGCATAAATACTAGGCTATACATATTTACATCGTATACAAATACTCATACAGTTATATACACATACTTTTATATACAAAGTTAACAGTTATATACACATACTTTTATATACAAAATTAATCATGAGTAGTGATCAGACGACAGCTGTGCACTGGACTAAGTACATACTACTTGGAAGATAAAACAAACAAAAATTTTGTTGTTGTTAGTCGCCGGGATAGATTAACATTTTCCAGAGATTAAAGAGCTGAATTTTCTTTTGTTTGAAGGTATGTCAACCGCGTTGTTAGTAAATAGATATCATCTTCTAAGGAATTTTTTTTCCTCTTCTTTTTGCGGAAGAATCTTCAAGCCATTTTGCATTCAAAGTAATGAGAAGGAATCATTCTATTCTTCATGAAATCAGTAAAATACTTACACTAATAATAAAACTAAAACTACGTACTGTATGCAAAACACATACATCATCGTTAGCTTCGTGTGTGTAAACGTTCATTCTAAGAAATTACAGAGTAGTATAACTAACACCTGATTGGTTGGTTGGTAGCCATGGAGATCTGTTATCCAATGACTGCCCTCTGCTTCTGTTCTATTTATAGACATACGCCATGGATGGCACTAGGTTTGAACGTTACCATGTTCGTGATTTTCTGACTGCTGACGGCAAAATTACTCAATAATTTTCTTTATATAATTATTCCTTCGTGAAAACAATAATATAATATCGCGGTTTGACATACCTTCAAAACAAAATTCAGCTTTTTAATCTGTGGAAAAATGTTAATCTATCCCGGCGACTAACAACAAAATTTTTGTTCGTTTTATCTTCCAAGTAGTACGTACGTAGTCCAGTGCACAGCTGTCGTCTGATCACTATTCATATTATTAACTTTGTATATAAAAGTATGTGTATATAACTGTTAACTTTATATATAAAAGTATGTGTATATAACTGTATGTAGTGATTTTGTATACGATGTAAATATGTATAGCCTAGTATTTATGCATTATATTATTAAAGTTTGAATGATGCTAAAGTATTTCATATCCTAGAAACAGTAGTAAATTTCCCCCACAATGAGTTTGGGTGCATATGTATATCTAAGATGACTTAAATTATAAAAGCCTTTGTTTTATGTATAAGCTAGCTTTTGCAACAACACATATCTTACAAAAAATTACTTATGTGAAGATGGTTTTAGTAGTACAAATGATAGTTTATTTGTATCGTTAAAAAATATCAAAGTGAACGAGTCACAAAGTCGATTCTTATGTCATGTTTTTAACTTTAACGTATAGTGTATGAAAAACCCCATTGTGTCGTAGCGATGCGTCATCATATAGTGGTATGAAAATACCACATGGTGTAGCGATACGTAATCACAAAGTACCAAATCCTTTTCTCGGACCATCCTCAGAATTTTACGACTCTTCAACTTCAAGATCGTATGGTAAAATATATTATATAGTCATACTTATTGTTAAAATTCACAAGTTGGGAACTGCAAAACATTATTATATTTTGATTATGTACATATATTTTTTGTTGTTTTACGGAATGTTTGTTTTGAAAATAATACCTATTAGTGAACATATGGTATTAATTGTCCCACTATTTTCTTATAGGTGATCTTAATTATTCTCACATTCATTTAACAGTATTATATTAAAAATATTTATTTAAATAAACTGTAATTAATAAATAACAATAATGAAAAACATAAAGGGAAAAAAATGTTTTTGCTGCAGTAGTGGTGTTTGTTTGATTATGCATCTGACCTCACATTTCCGAAATCTGAAAATTCCAAAAACCGAAACATCGGAATGTGTGTACTGCACATTTTTTTAAATAAACACACACAATGTCTACACATTTACTGCAAATTACAGTACGTACGTATTTATTCCTGAGAGAGAGAGAAGAGAGAGGAGAGAGAGAGATAGAGAGAGAGAGAGAGAGAGAGAGAGAGAGAGAGAGAGAGAGAGATGATTAAGGAAGACTCCAAGGCGTGTTATTTTTACAATTATTTTATTATCTTGGGATTTTTTTTTTAATCTTGAGATTTTCTATTCAATTCTCGAGATTAATAAGAAAATTACCGTAAATTGACTAGCATCAGCACACATCTGAATGACTCGGTCCATTAGCAGGCTAAACCACCAACCTTATGAACTTGCATGATACATGAGATACATGACAAAACACAAAACCACTGTTTATTGGTGAAAATTAGGGGGTTGCACGATATGGGAGATTGCACGTTCTTCGTATATACGGTATTTTGATTCTTTAGCCTTTTATGGAACAAAATCTAGCAAGAAATTGCCATTCCCAGTTGGCAACACTGGCCTACAAACGTTTGTTTGTTGTTGTTATGAAATGTGGTGTGCGGCGCGTTCTTTAAATTGTACCCATATAAACGAGTTAATTATGTGGCATCCAAAGCCCTGATTCTTTTACTCTTATGGGAAAGACGCCTAAAGGTCAGATGAAGTTTTTACGTGGAATATACTAGTATTAACGTGTTGTGACGAAGGGAAGAGATCGCTGCATACTCTTGGTAGCATTATCGTTATAATATTACTGGATTGCACTGCAAAATCGTCGCCATCTTTTATCAACATAGATTGTTGGTGAGTACATATTTTGATAGTTCTCTTACCACTCATCCTCTCTTTCCTTGTAAAAAAAAAAAAAAAAAAAAAAAAAAAAAAAAGAGGCCCACCATGCGTATGTAGGCTTCTAGCTGTAATCCCTAGGCTAGTAGGCTACATACCTATGTACAGTAGTACATATACAACATTTATTTTTTAAGGCTAATTTTGTACAATAACTTTAAAACTGTCTTGAATTTAGTTTTAGGTGATAGTTGAAAACATATTTGGTGTTTGAACTAAAGTAGGCAGTTATAAACATTGGAATAGTGGTCTTGGGTGGGTTAACTATTAAAGTAGGCAGTTTTAAGCAATTTTTTGAGGGGGGTATCAGGATAACACGGGTATTTACTTATCACGGGGGGGTTCTAGGCCCTATCCCCCGTGGATAACGAGGCCCCACTGTACTCTTTCTCGTCGAAGCTCTGCGGGCTCGAGCGATAGAGCCCACAGCCTTGCGAGAAAAGCCCCTCGCTCTGACAAGTCTTTTGATAGTCGAAAGGCAATCAGAGCGAGACCTGGGAGGTTGTGATGAAACCTCTCGAAGTGGGGTTGTCTGAGTAGATCTGGTTTGTTTGGAAGAGATCTGGGGTAAGTCCCACTATCCACTCCAGTACCTCCGTGAACCATTCTTGGGCTGGCCAAAATGGGGGCGTATTAGTGTCAACTTCGTGCTCTTTGAAGCTACGAACTTCCTGAGCACTTCCCCCAGGATCTTGAACGGGGGAAAGGCGTAGGCGTCCACACCCGACCAATCCAGGAGAAACGCGTCTATTGCGAATGGCTCTCGGATCTTCTACTAGAGAGCAAAAGATCTCTACTCTTTTGGAGAGGGAACGTCGCAAACAGGTCTATGTTGAGGTCTCCCCCACAGGGACCAAAGACTTCGACACACTTCTTCGTGTAGAGTCCATTCTGTGGGAAGGACCTGATTCCTCCTGCTTAGTCTGTCCGCTCTCACATTCTTTATCCCTTGCACAAATCTTGTGAGGAGAGTTATGCCTCTTTCTTCTGTCCAGGTTAACAGGTGTTTTGTTAACTGAAAGAGGGAGAAAGAGTGCGTGCCTCTTTGCTTGCGTATGTAAGCCAGAGCCGTGGTGTTGTCCGAGTTAATCTGTATCTCCCCGCCTCTGACTATCTCTTCGAGAACCTTAAGGCTAGGTGTATGGCCACTAGTTCCTTGCAATTGATGTGCCAGGACACCTGTTCCTTTGTCCAGGTGCCTGACACCTCCCTTGCTCCTAGCGTCGCTCCCCATCCCGACTCCGAAGCGTCGGAATATAACACTTGGTCTGGGTTCTGCAGGGCAAGCGATACGCCTTCGTTCTTTTGAAGAGGAAGGATCCACCAGAGAGAAGAACTTTTCTAGCGAGGACAGGGTCCCTAAAAGGCTCAGATAATCCCTCGCTGAACTGCTCTTTCTCTCTAAGAAGCTCGAGATTTTCGACAAACCTCGAGTGATTCTTTCTCGCGAAGGAAATACTCGAAAAAAAACCCCCGAGAATCCATCTGAATCCCCAGATAGACCAAGCTCTGGCTGGGGATCAGCTGCTACTTCTCGAGGTTCACGAGTAATCCCAGCGATTCTATCATGTTTCTTGTTACTGATAAGTCCTCCAAGCACTGAATCTCCGACTTGGCCCTGATCAGCCAGTCGTCTAAGTAGAGGGATGATGTTTGTTTATTCCCTCTAGGTGAAGCCATTTTGCTACATTCGCCATCAGGTTGGTGAATACCTGTGGAGCTGTAGACAGACCGAAGCACAGAGCCCTGAATTGAAAAATCTTGTCTCCTATTACAAACCGAAGAATTTCTTCGACAAATGGTGAATTGGGAACATGGAAATACGCATCTTGCAAGTCCAGAGAGACCATCCAAATCTCCTGGACGAAGAGCCGACATTACCGAGGCGGACGTTTCCATACGGAACTTCTTTTTCTGAACAAAGCGATTCAGAGCGCTTACGTCCAGTACTACTGGTCTCCACCCCCCCCCACCGCGATGCCTTTGGTACTAGAAAAAGGCTATTGTAAAATCCCCGGGAAGTTGGTGGATCCTGAACAAGTTCGATGGCCTCCTTTTCCCTACATTTGTTTCACCATTTGAAGGAGAGTCTTTCTCATTACGGGTCTCTGTACCTCGCTGACAGTTCCCGAGGCGTAGATGTTAGGGGAGGACTGTCCCTCGAAGGGGATTACGATCCTTTCTTTATGACTGAGACTGACCAAGGGTCGGCTCCCCTTTTAGCCCATACTCCTGCAAAGTTCAGGAGTCTGGCGCCCACTGGTGCTTGAAGGAGCAACAAGTCATTTAGTTTTCTTGAAAGGTCTGAAGGAAGACCTTCCTCTCTTGTCAGAGCTCTTCTTTCTGGCAGGGGGACGAGCCGCTGCACCTCCACGAAAGGGATGCTGAGGAGGACGAGAGTCCTTCTTATTCGTCGACACTACAGGATGTCCTTTCTTGGACGTTTGTACCAATAGGTCTTGTGTCGCCTTCTCAGTTAGCGAGCGAGATATATCCTTCACTAACTGAGAAGGAAACAGATGATCCGACAGAGGGGCGAACAATAAAGCTGTCCTCTGGCTCGGAGAAACCCCTTTTGATAACAGGGATCCATATACTGATCTCTTTTGGAGAAGAGTCATAAATTCCAGGAATGAGTCTCCGACTCCTGCCTCCTGCCTCCACCTGCCTCCGGACTCTTGACTCCGGACTCTTGACTCCGGACTCTTGACTCCGGGGGGGGGGTACTCCGGACTCTTGACTCCTGGACTCCTTGCTCCGGACTCTTGACCTCTTGTCCGCCTCTTGACTCCTGCCTCTTGACTCCGGACTCGACTCTTTGACTCCGGACTCTTGACTCCTGCCTCTTGACTCCTGCCTCTTGCCTCTTCTCTTGCCTCCTGGCTCTTGCCTCCTGGCTCCTGCCTCTTGCCTGGATGACTCCACACTCCTGGCTCTTGGCTCCTGCCTCCTGGGTGACTCCTCACTCCTGGCTCTTGGCTCCTGCCTCCTGGGTGACTCCTCACTCCTGGCCGTGGCAGACGCCTGATCGGTTCATCCACGTTCGTACAGGAAGCCTCACCTCGAGTAGGAGCATCGATCCTGGCGGCAGATACCTCCATACGTCTGGAGGATCTTTTGATAGGAAGGGAAGAGTCTTTCCTTCTAGGAGGCTCCTTTGAAAGGACTCCTACAAAAGACGAAATCTGCTCTTGCATAGCAATCATGAACCTCTTCGTAACCTCTTTATCCTCTTCGGGAGGAGGGGAAGGAGGAGGGGAGGAGTCCATAGCCTCCACCTCCTGACTCCTCCTAACTCTGGTTGACAGAATGGCTCTTCTTGCCTTCTTAACTCCCGAAGGAGACTCCTCAGGGAAGTTTTCCGGGCTCGAGTCAATCGTCGGAGCCTTCCAACTCCTCTTGAGTGGTCGAGAGCGATCTGAATCCCTCCAATCACGTCTCGGAGATGAAGATCCCGACGAAGAAAAACACTCACGCAGGACGCTTTTACAATAGCGATCCTTGGCAGCCTGGGGTGTCACGACCGCCGAAGGGACACCTGATCGGTGGGGATTCTCCACAACCTCCTTTCGGTTTTTCGACATTCCTTCTCCTCTGGGCATGTGAGCTTGGAAGAGGTCTAGACCTAGGAGCGTTGCGGAGCCGACCAGGATGCCCCCTCCACGACACTGGGGACACTCATATCACTGTCCACTGAAAACTCACTAGCCTTACCTTGCAGGGCAGCCATTTTGTTTTCCATCAACTTGAAGGCTGCTTTAGATCCGCAAGTTCTTTCGCTGAATCTACAGGTTCTGCAATAGAGAAGGGGCTGCAATGGAAGGAGAAGTAGCATACTTACCCTTGGGGAAGATCCCAAGCTAGGAATTAGTTCATTAGATCTCGAACTACTTAAACTTCTATAAGAAGCCTTCCTCACTCTTTCTCTTTCTAACTTTTCAAATAATTAGTTAGATTCTTCCATTCATTCTCACTCAAATTCTCACATTCCTTGCAAGTATTAGTGAAAGAACATTCATACTCCCTGCAACCCTTGCATACAGTGTGAGGGTCTACCGAAGCTTTCGGCAACCTCACCTTACAGCCTACATTCACACGTCGTCTCACAACCATTCCAGTGTCAGACATTTTTAAAGAAAAATCCAAAATCAAGTCCACAAAACAGTCCACAAAAGCGTATGCCAATCCAACAATCCAGATACGTCACCAAAGTCAGTCAAGAAGATCAATTGCCGGTGTGAAAAAAGAAAACCAATCGAGAGGAACCAACAACAATGTTGATGGTGCCGGGCGACAGAAGAATTTTTGATTAGAAAACGGGAATGGTTCCTAGTCCTGCCACCCAGGGCAGGGCGGTAGATCACCTGACCTACCGGTAGCGTGTGCCGCGAAATTTGAAATTCTGTCGGAGACGACGGAGTCTATAGCTAAGTATATATCTGGCAGGGAAGTTGAATGTATAAAATCTTATATTTTAGTAATATTCAATCATTTACCTTTATTTTGTAACAAATTGGAAGTCTCTAGCACAATATTTCGATTTTTGGTGAATTTATGAAAAAAATAACATTCTCCTTACGTCCGCGCGGTGACTCTTCCGAAAAAATACAATATGTGCGATTGTGGTAATGTTTGCACCATTTTAAATTAGCCGTTACATAAAGTTTTATATATGAAAATGTGCGCAATTTCATGTAGAATACAACGAAAATAATTGAAGGTTGTAGCTTTTCTCATTTTTGAAATATATTTGCATATAAATCACGATAAATAGGAAAAAAAACCACGTCGGTCAACTTTGACTCTACCGAAATGGTCGAAAAACACAATTGTAAGCTAAAACTCTTATATTTTAGTAATATTCAATCATTTACCTTCATTTTGAAACAAATTGGAAGTCTCATGCACAATATTTCGATTTATGGTGAATTTATGAAAAAAAATTTCCTTCACTACCGTGCGCGGATTCTCCGCCATAAATCTCCGAATTGCGTACATCGAATTCTCGGAAAATTTGCTCCGTTTTCATATTAGCATTTCATAGTTTTATATATGAAAATGTGCGCAATTTCATGTAAAATAAAAGGAAAAATATTTGAAGGTTGTAGCTTTTATCATTTTAGAAATATTTGCATATAAATCACGATAAATAGAAAAAAACCACGTTCGGTTAACTTTGACTCTACCGAAATGGTCGAAAAACACAATTGTAAGCTAAAACTCTTACAGTGTCGTAATATTCAATCATTTTTATTCATTTTGAAACAAATTGGAAGTCTCTAGAACAATATTTAGATTTACGGTGAATTTTTGAAAAAAAATTTTTTTTTTTACGTCCGCGCGTTACAATTCTTACATCATTTTGTGATAATATTTTTCCGGTGTTGCTTTATTGTTTTACAATGTATTATATATCAAAACAAAATGATTGCAATTTAGTGTACAATACAACGAAAAAAAAAGAAAACTCGTTAGCTTTTAACGTTTTTTGCACATCGTGATTTTAATACAATTATGTATGGAATTTTTTTTTTTTTTGCTACCATTTTATCGCATTATTTACATATGATAATGATATTATTTTTCATTTCTGATGATTGCATACTAAACTTAACTTCAGGCAATGACAAAAAAAGGAGCCAAAAATGAACTCTGACCCCTCTTACCTCGAAGCGTAAAAATCAAAACCTCTCCCGTATGCCGGAGCTGGTTTGAAGTCAGCGCGGAAGCGGAAATCAATTTTTTCAAAAATCACAGCGCGCTTAGTTTTGAAGATTAAGAGTTCATTTTGGGCTCATTTTTTTATCATTGCCTGAAGTTTAGTATGCAATCATCAGAAAAATGAAAAATATCATTATCATATATAAATAATGCGATATATGGTAGCGAAAAAAAAAATTTTTCATAGATAATTGTATTAAAATCACGCTGTGCAAAAAACGGTCAAAGCTAACGAGTTACTTTTTTTCGTTGTATTGCACACTAAATTGCAATCATTTTGATATATAATACATACTAAAACAATAAAAGCAACACCGAAAAATATTATCACAAAATGATGTACGAATTCGTAACGCGCAGACATAAAAAAATGTTATTTTTCAAAATTCACCGTAATTCGAAATATTGTTCTAGAGACTTCCAATTTGTTTCAAAATTAAGACAAATGATTGAATATTACGATACTGTAAGAGTTTTAGATTAGAATTGCAGATTTCGACCATTTCGGAAGAGTTAAATTTGACCGAATGTCGAAATTTTTAAATATATATTTTTTTATATGCACATATTTCGGAGATGGAAAACGCAACAACCTTCAATTATTTTTTTATTGTATTTTTTCATAATTTTTTTGCACATTTTGATATATGAAACTCTATAAAACGGCTATCTGAAAAGGAGCAAATATTAGGATAATGCGATGTACGTATTTCGGAGACTAGCGGCCGCGATCGGCGCGCGGATTGAAGGTAAATATATTTTTCAAAAATTCACCATAAATCACAATATTGCTCTAGATGAATTCAAATTTGTTTCAAAATGAAGAAAAATGATGGAATATTACTAGGCCGTAAGATTTTTAGCTTACAATTGCGTTTTTCAACTTTTTCGATAGTCAAATTTGACCGAACGTGGCTTTTTTTCTATTTATCGTGATTTATATGCAAATATTTCGAAAAAAGATAAAAGCTACAACCTTCAATCATTTTTAGTTGTATTCTAAATAAAATTGCGCACATTTTCATATATAAAACACTTTATGTAACAGCTAATTTTAAATGGTGCAAACATTTCGACAATCGCACAAAAAAAATTTTCTGATTTTTTTCGGAAGAGTTACCGCGCTGGACGTAAGGGAAATTTTTTTTTTTTTTTTCTCATAAATTCCCACCATAAATCGAAATATTGTGTTAGAGACTTCCAAGTCGTTGTGCAAAATGAAGGTAAAAATGATTGAATATTACTAGAATATAAGAGTTTTAGCTTACAATTGCGTTTTTTCGACCATTTCGGTAGAGTCAAATTTGACCGAAAGTTGAAAATTTTGCACTTAACGTTATTTATATGAAAATATTTCAAAACTGATAAAAGCTACAACCATGGGTTGTTTTTTTGTTGTATTGTGCATGAAATTGTGCACATGTCCATATATAAAACTTTATGTAACGGCTAATTTAAAAGGGTGCAAACATTAGGACAATAGCACAAAAAAATTTATCGGAAGAGTTATCCGAACGAACGTAAGGAAAAAAGTTTTTTTCATAAATTCCCCATAAATAACGAAATATTGTGGCTAGGAGAATGTCCAATTTGGTTGGAAAATTGAAGGTCCCAAAAAAAAAATGATTGCATATTACTATAATATAAGAATTTTAGCTTACAATTGCGTTTCTCGACATTTTCGGTAGATCAAAGTGACCGAAGGTTGAAATATTTGCACTTATTCGTTATTTATATGAAATATTTCAAAACTGATAAAGCTACAATCATGAGTATTTTTTTGTTGTATTTTTACATGAAATTGCGCACATTTTCATATATAATACTTCATGTAAAGGATAATTTAAAATGGTGCAAAAATTATGTCAGAGTGACAAATAATTTTTGAGATGTGTCACTGATACTTTTAGTGCGATAAGAAAGAAATTCGTGCTTGCGCGCCTGCGTAGCGATTGTAAACAAAACAACACCTTGATCCGTGAACTCCCAGCATCCCCCCAAGGTGCGCGATTCAAATTTTTCGGCTGGTAGGCCTCTTTAAGTGTTTTTCTGCGAATTTTTAAAAAAACTTTTTTGAACCGACGTATATACGTCCAATCAGCATACGGGAGACATTTTGACTCTACGTTTAATACGTCCAATCGGCGTAAGAGGTTACTTCAACTAAGCAGCTGTGATTTTTTGAAAAAATTATTTTTTCCCGCTTCCGCGCTCACTCAAAAACCGGTCTCCGGTATTCGGGGGTTTTTATTTTTACCGCTTCGGCATTTAAGGGTTTAATAGCCTTTTAAAGAAAACATCAGGAAGAAGTGGTATGAATGGATGTTGGATGGAGGGAAAGCATTCACGAGAGGAGGGAGGATAAAAGCTCCAGGTTTGCCTCTATTGTGTTTATGGATTAGAAATCGTGGGCAGAAATCGATAAATGTGAGTAATTAAAAGCATTTAAAAATTAAAAAATTGTGGAATATCAAATGCTATGGATGGAAGTGAAGACGATGCCCTATACGAAGATGCAGGAGATGAAAATGAAATTATCAAAGATCTGGAAGACGAAGAATATGATGACTGCCTTGATGACGAAGAATTCTGAGCCTTATTTGATGATACGGACACGGAGAGTGACTTGGAAGGGTTTTAGTTTATTAATTTGATGCATTTTTTACTTTTAATAAATTTTCACTTACCTGCGTATCCAAAATAAAATAAAAATAAAAGTTTCAGTAACAACAAATGTTTCTTTTACCGAGTAAAACAAAAAGTAAAAAATCCTTCGGTACTGTGCCTTAACGGATTTGGAAATTATAGATGGTTAGTCTAGAACGTTAAACATGTTGTATAAACCAAAATAATGCAAATGGCGCACGATCGCTCTTTTGTATTTTTAAACACAATAGTAATATGAGAATACATACAATATTATTGGATATAGTGAAGTACAAGTAAAGCATAACTTCTTAAAAAATCTACTGTTTTCCTACGATAGTAACTATCGCAATCTGCCGATTTTGGAAAGCTAATTTTATAAGTCGCATAATATCCGAGTATATACGGTATAAAAAAAAAAAAAAAATCAAAAACTCACTTACTTCCAGCTTAGGTACACTTAACAAGACAAATATCAAAGCTAAATACTATTGGGAAAATTTTTCATTCAGTACCCATCCCTTGAGAGTACACCAGTAACCACTGTGTTTAGCCTGCATACATGTAACTATTTTTGTTACAACATACATAATAGCATAAAATACTTTCCGCAGGTGCACACACACAGCCATTCATCTTTGTCAGCTATCAATTTCTTTCTACAGTAAACAATACACATTCAGGGAGGGCTGAGATTAATTAGGGTCAAACTCATGCCCATATAAATATCCAAAAAAACCTACAATATACCTTCAAATCCAAGTGATTTCTACGATAATGTAAATCTCCCCCTTTGTATTTACTCGCTTTCTGGAATTTTTTTCCTGTCTTGCATGTGAACAGGGGATGGATGACTCCTGTAACCTGTATTACCTACTAGCTAGCTGGGTTCTAGGAATCAATGAAGGCATGAGAGAGGCTAATATTATTTTTTTTACTTAAAACCCTCGTCTATCTCGCAGCGTGACAAGCATCTATGCATGGTGGTTTACTACTGTGCCACGTTTGAATGAGGTGTCATCAACAAATGTTGGAGTTGCAAAGACAAGTGAAGCAAGGCCCACACTGATAGACACCCTGCCAAAAGGGGAAACAAACAAGACACAACCGTTCTTCATGCACATCTATGGACGATAGTCAGTTTTTTTATATGCCGTTTAGCTAAAATCCCTTCAACAGTCTAGGAGGAGTTGCAATAAGTGTAGTAGACAAATGACGATATTCTTTAATGTCCACCTATGCTTGAGGTGCATGGGCAAGTCCTCACATTTTGCCCTTAGCAAGCTATGCATGATGGTTTATCCTTGTATCAAGTCTGAAATCCTATCAACCATGTGGGGGTTGAGAGAACTATACAGTAAGCATAATAGACACACTGAGACACTCCCTTCATGTACACCTGTGCAAGATGGTCTACCTTTGTACAAAAATTTTGGGTGGAATCCCTTCAACATGTAGGAGTTACAAAGACATGGTAGCAAAATATGACTACTGGTTCTGTGGGAATATATTCATCAACATTAACTGATAATGCAACAAAAAAATGACTGACGGTTGAGTGGGAATGAACTCTAAACATCAACTGATAATGTTACTAAACAATTTTCCTATCATAAGTTAAAACTGATGGATTCCAAGGAGATTGACAACAGAATTCCACTTTCAGTAAGCAAGTAGCATTAAGCTGTACAGAATCTTTGAAAGTTGTGACTATTCTTTTGTGAGTGTTTTTTGGCTTATCAGCACCTTTATGAATACCAACAGAAAAAAAATATTTTCTTTCCTTCTGATTTAAATATTTCCCACAAAATCAATAGGGAACTTGCAAAAATAATTTGTCTAAACACAGCATGTCCTCAATTTACTCTTTGAACAGGAAAATGACAACATTAACTACTGCTTTATCTTTCTTTAGGTAAGAACTTCATAACAACATTAACTACTGTTTTATCTTTCCTCAGGTATGAAATTCATGGAGACCGAAGTCACTAAAAGAACACCTAAACAACATTTCTACCCAAGTAAACAGTGTACTTATATCTTTATTCTTTCTCTATAACAAAACAATTCTCACCACCCATAGAGTATATGTAGTATGTAGCATTTCACAGGTGCAGGGCAGTTTGTAAATCTCGTCATATTACGCTAGCTGTTGTTTCATCTGTTGCAGGTGTGGGGAAAAAGGCTTATCATTCACCAATGAAACTATACCGGAAGAGGTGTTCTCTCTCTACGCCTCTGTATCCTAAGCAGCTAAGATTTCATGTTAATAAGATTCAGGTTATTCTGTAATGAACTATGGGTTTCACTGCATGTGTTGTACTGACATTTCATGAATGTACGCGAGTGCCTAACGCCACCTATCAAAAATTCTCTTTAATAAAGGAACCCACATGCTGGACCCACCTATTACTATCATACATTCACTTCCATTGTTTATCATCTTGACAAAAGTGCTGTCCCCAGAGATTTTTATTTTTCTTTATGGCACAGGGATATTTTGATATGGCTTCTGAAATAAGGACAGTCAACTTCAAGCCCTCATTCACATGCTGCTCACAAGAGGGAACCACTGCCTAAAGAACCATCAATGTTGAGAACATTTTTTTTCCTCCAGATTTCTTTTGACGAGGTCTGGCATTAAAAAAAAGTCCACTCCACAAACATCTTTCTAATGTACTTTCTACATATTTAAATTCTCATCTATGGAAATCAGCACAACTGTCCAAAGTTCAGTGATTGTCTCTTCCCACTTCTGTATCCCTTCTTGTTTAATGAGTCTGATCTAGTTCTTCCTATATGGTTATATTCTACTATTCTTGCTTCTTCCTCTCTCTGTTCTTATTTACAAGTATTATAATAGCAATAGTTAGGCCTTGTAAGGGAACATTTAGTTATGCTGCCCCGTATTTCACTTTTTTCTGTATCCCTTTCCCACACAACCTCAGTTTCCAACTGTAGGATCACCATTAATTATTGTTTTTGTTTGGGTTTGTATGGTGTTTTTACATTGCATGGAACCAGTGGTTTTTAAGCAATGGGACCAACGGCTTTACGTGACTTCCAAACCACATCAAGAGTGAACTTCTATCACCACAAATATACATATCTGACTCCTCAATGGAATGTCCGAGTTGACCTCTCGGCCACCAATGTGGCAGGCCAAGACCAAATCGATCAGGGCACTGAGGCACTACCCTAATTATTGAACATTCACTGAAATGCAGTTTTCTCTCTTGAATTCTTGTTCAAGTTTGATTTTCTACATCATTTCTCTTTGTTAAATGCTTTTTATTCAAGATTTCCCATAAATGCTGAACAAATCTCAGGCAGCAGACACTTAAGAAAATCCATTAAAATCATACTAACTGCATGTCAGGGGGGAAAGGTTACAAGGGGAGCAAAGCCCAACACCAAATCAGGGTACAGAGCTTTGGGATTGATTGATAAGCTTAAGGTTAGGAGGATGTGGTTCTCTGTTAGAATATTTCTTTTGGAAGCTGCAATCTCCAGGTGGAAACCAAACGCAGGCAAATCTTTCACATTCTTACACAGTAGTTTCCCCCATTACTACTGTTAGTAAATTATTTACATCCAACCATTGGTACGACATCAGCAATGAAATGTCTCCTGATACTACATTTATGCAGATTTCATTGAACAATAACACACACACACACATGCATGCACACATATGTACATAATGATTTAAAATTTTGAAATTAGCAATAGTATTCTACAGTTAATAAGACAGCAAGTTGTCCTCTATATATACAAGAGCACTTTCCATTCCACATAAAGTTCCTCATAGGACAAGTGGGTTGCGTACCCATCTATCAACTTGGTAGCCCGAGTAAGCTCGCAACTGCTGCCAATACGGTACGGAGGAATGTATTCCTAAGGACTAGAAATTATTTTCTCGATATAACGTGGTTCAGATCACACAATAAGCCTGCGTTTCCCAACCTGTGCGCCCTGGCGACCTGCGAGGTGCTCAGGTGCACCCCCAAGGAATAGGAAAATTATATTTTTAATATTAAAAAATATTTTATTATTTTCATAAATTTTGCAGACACCGATTTATGTGTTTCAATGTCTGAGTCAAGTCTTCGATATTTGACATTTTTAAACTGGAAGGTTTAATCTTTCCTTTTTCATTTCATAGGGGTTTGAATCAGTCATTTACTGGCCCTCTTTTTCTTTATGAATTTCAATCCTGCTAATCTTCTTATTAGTTGCTTGGCCAAAAATGACAACCGTCATTTTTTTTTTGTTTTTTTTTTCTTCTTAAGGCTACTGGACACATTTTCCTTTCTCACAAACACCTTTCTCACAAGTTTTTGAATGTTTGTTTTATGCTTTGCAAAATTCACTGCTAAATGAAAACATATATATTTAATTATTTCATCCTTAATCTCAGTATCAGAAAAATATTTTTTAAAAAAATCATTTTACTGCCGATATATGAATTTCCATAAAAAAAAATGTGTTAAGAACCAGTCCTTTTTCAAGTACTTTTTGACTGGTTCTACAAAATCTTCAGTCTCATTCATGGTTGAAATGGAACTGACAATCTTAATCTTTTATTACTTTTGTTAGATTTTTTATATATTTTTTTTTCATAATTCTATCTCTCTGATTACTTGAATATTGAATTGTAGAATTGTTGTGATGAAGAGTAATATATTCTTCTGTTAACATAATTTCCTAAGTTCCTGCATTTCCCATTGATTCTCAACCACAGTGGCTGCCTGTCACTCTTAATCTCTGATTTCCTCTCATAAAAGCAAAGCAGGACTAAAGGCGCTGTCACACTAGCAAAATTTCCGTTGACTTTTCACGTTTTGACATTGACTTTTTGGTGTCGTTGACACGAATTTTGAAAACGGTACCGATCGAATTCAGCCCATCGCTACCGTCGACTTTATTGTTTGTTTATATCTCGGAAAGCGCGCATTTCAAGTCATCAGATGCAAGATGGTGTTCTTGGTAGAGTGGACAAGATCGCCAGGAACAGTTTTTGGTCAAAGATATTGGGGAGAGACGATGCTTATGGGACCATAAGCATGATAGTTTTATGAAAAAGGGTCTTAATTGAGAAAAATTACCAAGAAATCATCATGCGACTCAGGGAAAACTTTCTTAAACTTGCTGATCTTCATACAGATATGCACGCTATATCGTGAATATCAGATTGTTATATAGCCTAGGTCTGCTTTTTTTTTTCATTAGCAAATAATATAAACAAAAATCTTTAAAATTTGTGCAGTGTTTCTCTAGCTTAATTTATAATACAGTCTGATTGTGGTTGTGTAAACAAGGTTACGAATAGCCTATCTAGGCTAGCCCTAGCTTATTTTTTTTTTAATAAAACTTTTCACATCTTTTTAACCAGGACCGAACCCAAAGACTTTTTTTTAATTCTATGCAGCATCATTAAACACATGCAAGCACGACCCACTAGTTGTTTTGTTATAAAGCATAGTTATTTTATCATTCCGGGAAGTCACAGCTCAGATGGTTTGTTTACGTTTTGAAGACGACAACCACGGTATGGAGAAAACGTGTGTGACAACCGAGTACGTAATGACGCCAACTGCTTTGGAACGTCAACGAGAAAAACTAAGAAAAAGTAGACGGAAATTTCGCTAGCGTACAGCGCCTTAATACTAAATTTCCCCGAGGCCAGGATTACCAGAATAAACTAAGCCTAATCTAGTAGAGTAATCCAGATTTGTGGATCCAGGTTAATGACTTCACCATATGGTCAGTGCAGTATATGAAAGGACATAGCTAATACCCAATTTTCCTTGAGGTTGGTTGGCTTTAGAATTAACCAGTGCAGCAATCCAGGTGAAGTTAATGACTTCACCATATGGTGGCTGACATGTCAAAGCGGTTTTATGATTCGTGACTATGACCTCTGTGTCCTGTTTAAAAGGAAGGGCATCTGCGATTCTGGTCAGTCAGTCAGTAGATACCTACCTGCTGCTACATTACTCTTCAAAGGTCTCGTTCAAGACACACTGTGAATCATAATTCTTGGACTTTTTTATATAATAGAAAACCAGGTGGACTACCCATAAAATGGACAGATTTTTAAGCAATAAACGTACCAGTAAGGAAGTTAATTCTAAAAATGAAACCGTTTTGAGTGAAGTGTCCAGCTAAGAAAACTAAGATTAGACCTAATCGGAAATACGACAAGAGTTTTGGCTTCACGTGGAATGGAAATGAAAATCAGCTTCTCCCATTGTGTTTGGTTTGTGGTTGCAAAATGTCAAATGAGTCGATGCTTCATAGTAAATTAAGTAAACTTTTTCAAACATCGCATTGCAGTCTTCAATGAAAAGACGTAAATTATTTCAAAAGACTACTTGAGCAACAAACAAAGCAAGCATTTACTTTCAAAAGTAGTGTAAAGGTGCCTGAAAAGGCTCAAATTGCATCTTATGAAGTATCGGAATTGACTGCCGTAAAGATGAAGTCACACTCTTGCTGAATCTATTATTTTGCCTGCTTGCAGAAAGACAGACTAAAATCAAAAGTGCGCCCCAAAGTTTCTGTTAATTCATAGTTGCGCCCTGAGGTTAAAAGGTTGAGAAACACTGCAATAAGCTGTAGGTCCCGTTGCTATGCAACCAATTGGTTCCTAACCACGTAAAAAAAAATATAATCCTTCAGGTCAGCCCTAAGAGAGCTTTTAATCAGCTCCATTGTATGGTTAAACTAAGAAATACTTACTTACTCAAAGGCATCTTCTGCTATGGCTGTAAACTATCCTGTAAATGCATCTAGCCTGCTAAAGTAACCTGCTCCACTTCTATCATTTCAGTGTTAAAAAGGTGGACTGGTTTCGGTTTGACAGCCTATTCAAATTATTCCGAAACTAAAAGTTCAATTATAGCTTAAAGACTACATGTATAGCCTGGGCAATAATTAATGATTATGCTAATAGTATTAGGGCTATCTGATTTAGACCATTACATACTGTCTTTGTAATTAGATATATTTTTATGTCTTTGTAGATATATTTATATGTTTACACAGTGGGAAACAATTATTATGACTTTGGCCTTTGCCATGCGATTTGGTCCAATTCTTTGGTCTTTGTAAATAGTAGATATACCTATATATATGATAGGTATGCTAAGTGTGTAAACAGGAATTACATACATTGTTATATTGGCAGGTAGCTATAAAGGCTACATTAATTATTAATACTTCTACATATGTATTTATATTTTTATGTTATGCTAATTGTACAGGGGGGAAATAAATTGGCAGTTATAGCTATACCCTAATCTACACAGAGTAGGCAATGGTTAATTAGTAACATACCCTAATCTACACAGGGTAGGGAATGGTTAATTAGTAATACTTTGGCCTTTGCTATGTGATTTGGACCAATATCTTTATAATTAAAAATATATATTTATTGGGTATGCTTAGTGTAAAAAGGAGTTACATTATTATATTAGCAGTTAGCTATATAAGCTACATTAATTATTAATACTTTGTCCTCTACTACTTTGATCCCCCATCTCTGCCAATAGGGAATGAGAGAAATTTATTTCTGGTGATTAGAAATTCATTTCTCGATATAATGTGGTTCGGATCGCACAATAAGCTGTAGGTCACGTTGTTGAGTATATAACCAATTGGATCCTAGCCTTGTGAAAAAAATATCTCATTCTTCATGCCAGCCCTGGGAGAGCTGTTAATCAGCTTGGTAAAACTGCAATATACTGACCTTCAGCCTTTGCTATGCTATATGGACTAATATCATTGTCTTTGTAAATAGATATATGCATATCTTCATCTTTGCAAATAAATTATAGTTGTCGTCGTCTTTGCAATTAGAAGATATTTATCTATTGTCGTCTTTGTAAATAGATATTCATCATCGTCTTTGAAAACAGATATTTTCGTCGTCTTTGTAAATAAATATTTATCATCATCTTTGTAAATAGAAGATATATATTTATCCTCATTTTTGTAAATAGAAAATATATATTTATCCTCATTTTTGTAAATAGAAGATATACCTATATTTATCATTGTCTTTGAAAATAAATGATATAGTAGATGTAGCATTGTCTTTGTAAATAAATGATAAAGATGTATCGTTGTCTTTGTAAAAAGATGATAAATATTAGTCGTCTTTATAAATACGTAGTAGATACATATCTATCGTTCTCTTTGTAAATAGTAGAAGATAAATATCTATCGTCCTCTTTGTAAATAGTAGAAGATATATTTTTATCGCTGTCTTTGTAAATGGAAGATATAATGGTAGATCTAGGGTATCTATCCGCGGCGGCCCAGACTATGGCAGTTGCGATTATAAGTAATATTTATTTTAAGTAATATTTATTCGGACGACTGTAATTAACCCCCAGGGGCCAGCAGTAAACACTGCGAAATACACTGGACGGCCCAATCCCTGGTAGATGTCGTATCAGCGGTTAAGTTTCTTGCAGGGTAATTCTAAAGAGTAGTTCTGCACGAACTGCAAGGAACGTAACCGGCCGCGGATACCACATCCACTAGGGGTAGGGATTGGGGTGTTCAATGTATTTTGCCATTTTTAGTACTGGCCCCTGGGGGTTAATTACATTCGTCCGAATAAATATTACTATAAATTCTAGTTCAGTAAGTAAAATAACATAGGAAAACGTCAATTGCCATAGTTTAGGCCACCGCGGACTGCGTCTATAGAAATACCCATATATTTATCATCGCCTTTGTAAATAGAAGATAGGGTAAAACACCACGGAAGGCCAACCCTCACCACAGTGGACGGGTCTTATTCACTCGATATTTAATTGGTGAAACAAGAATACAATTGCAACTCTAAGCATACCATTTAAAAGATTGAAGTTTTTTGTCAACATAATTGTGATATATGAAAGCCCCATACGACTAAAATAAGCATGTGAGCTCTTCGTAAAATAATATGTTTTCAAGGCAGTTTTGAAATCCAATATGGCGGGCTACATTTTGCTGGAAGGTTCTGATCAGTGACGGCCACCCATCTTCCCCAGCCTTCCCAGCACTCATTTGATGAATGTTAGCCGTATATAGTAACGTTTATTGATCTTACTCAAAGATTGCAGTTGTCATCAGCACAATAAAAAACAACATTTTGTTGCCTATATTAGTGAAAAGTATGAACTTGTTATTCCCGGGGTTATGGTTTTTTGAACTGACTTCATTCTTACCTTGTAATCGGCGATTTTTATCCTTACTGCCATCACAATTGAAACTCCACAGTGCTTATTTGATTGTTATTATACACATTTTGGTCTCAGTTCACTCCACATTGCACTTTAAACCCATTACTGTTGCTGGTTCCTAAGCGTGCGCCACAAACACAGTTACGAACAGCAGACGACGACAGATGACGAAACTGCAAAGTTTTATTCCCTAAATTGTTTACTTTACTCGTTATTTAGTTTAAATTTACTCTGTTATTTAAAAACAATTTTAATTTAATTCATGTATTATCCCTTTTTTGCAACCAAATTACCCCCGAAAAATTACAGATATTTCTAAAGTAGATAAAATTAAATGTTTCTAGCGTTTTCGTACATCTGGCCCGCGAAACCATAGAGGTAACGACACCAATGGATAAGAGCATAGAGGAACCGACTACGAAGAAAAGGTGAATTATATAAACATATTTTTTTTTTTTGCTTTTTTTGTTTTTGCTAGCACTTTTAATAGATTTCATTTCCGGCTATATTAGTATTTTGAATTTCTTAAATAACCGTATGCCAGAAAATATGTAAACCTTTAATGTTTGCATGCTAATAATGGCAAAATCATCGTTGCCACATTAGTGGAGGCTTCACACATACGCTGTTTCATTTTATTATAAACAGTTTCCATGAATTCTATTTGTCATAGTAATGCAATAATGATAAAATTGGCTTTAATAATTATGTAACACATACCGAATGGCAACAGAGAGAGAGAGAGAGAGAGAGAGGAGAGAGAGAGAGATAGAGAGAGAGAGAGAGAGAGAGAAGACAAGGACCGAGGAAAGGGGTGGGGCGGTGGCGGTGGGGGGGGGGGGGGTGGGGGGGTAGGGGTGTGAGCTTTATCCAACCCGTGTTCATATCCATTTCTGCATAATGGAGTTTTTGTCTCTTGGTACAAGGACAAGTGTCATTATTCTTTACGATTAGTGATTTCACGATACCTTATAAATTACGGCACTGGGTGTAATGCACTATACAAAAATCTCGTTCTGATACGAGTGTTCCTTACAGAAATAGGTATTGCCCAAAAAACGTGCTTGCACTGTCTCTGAAACCCATAGCAGGTATGCTGCTTAGTTGTCAATCAAGTTTTTTGTAATCAAGTAACATTTTTTACAAAAAGCTTATTGAATAGGGTAAACATCACAGCAGGCCAAGCAGGCCACCTACAATCAACACTAGCCCACCCTCCGAAAATGACAATTTGTCCAAAATTGCATTTTTCCTGAACTATACAAACCTGAGGTCTTTTACAATAGGAAGGTACTAGCGGCAGTCTGGATAGGTCGTAAGCTTTCGAACAAGGGGTTCGTAGTTAACTGCTTGTCCGACAAAAAGGCGGCGCTCGAGCGCGACTGGTAGGTAAAACAAATCACTTTTGCTTTTGGCCCAAGCAAAAAACTGCAGAGTGAGGGGTGGCATGAGGGTGGGCTATGTGTAAAAGGACCTCAGGTTTGTATAGTTAGGAAAATGCATTTTGGACAAATTGTCATTTGTTCCGAACACGGCATACAAACCTTCGGTCCTTTTTTTTTTTTTTTACAATAGGAAGACTCATTCTTGTGGGGGGAATCTTGAGTCTTTTGTGAACAGACTGGTGTTCGCCCAACCAACTTGGAAGCCTCCCTGGTCGTAAGAGCGAGGGGAGGGATCCAAGGCCTCTGTCCGATTGATCGGGGTGTGCACCGCAGGATCAATGGTCAGACCTCTGGACCAAGTACTAAGAGAGAGGCAAGCGTATCTCTTCGTACCAGCAAACAAGAACAGTTCCTATTTGCAGAGGCAACAACGTTATGGTTTTTCTCTTGTTGGTCATCCACTTCCCCCCCCTTGAGGAGGAAGTGGTGGGATATTCGCTCCCATCCCTAGTGAAAGGGATAGGATGGGGCTCTGTCGAGTAGCTCACCCGGCATCTCGTCCTTATCCAACAAGGTGATGACCGTTTTATCCCTCTACCCACAGGTAGAGGGGTAGAAAAAAAGATAGGAAGAGAAGCCAGTCACTCTCTCTTCACTTATCTATTCTTACAGTCACACCAGGACTCGATGGCTGTTCAGCTGCTAGGGTCTGGGTAGCTAGGACAACGTGTTGAGCAGCCACCACGGGTCCTAAGGAAACGATCCAAGGACCTGTGGGCAATATCCAAAAGGTAGAAGGAGGTGCCAGTGGTCCCCTGGGTTGTACCAGACCCCCTGCCTTCAGCCTGCGCCACGGAGAAGTTCTTTGTGTAACGTCGAGGGGAGTGTACTTTCTAGGGTCAATCTTGTGCTGACGAAAGAGTCTTCAACACTCCCCGCTGGGATGTCGAGTTTCTTCAGAAAGCCCCGGTCCCGCGCTTTCACAGGACAAAGCAGCATCTCCTTCGCATCGAAGGCGTTTTGAAGCCCATTAGGGAGGGGAATTGTGAAGGACTCTAACCGATCGTCAGGAAACCGAAGGGTTCAGAGTCTCGCTACGAATTCGGTACGAAATCGAGCGTCACGAATCCCCATCCCCTGGGATGCTTGACTTCGCAGGCAAATGTCATGCAATTACCTCAGAGGAAAAGAGGTGGGAAGGGTTGTCGTATGACCTATCCCTCTTCTCGACTTCGGTGATGTCCTGTACCCATACTGGTCTATCCGTCTGCAGCGAAGTTTGTTGTTTTCTCGGTAGTGGATGGGACACCGACACTCAATGGTGGGTTGTCGATGGTATGGGTACTGTGACAAGCCGTTAGGACGAAGAAAAAGATTTGTTATGGAACAACCGAACTAAGTCCACAGCGAAGTTCGTTTAACAGACTTGGGCGCTCTGACAGCTGCCTACTGACTGCGTTCGGTAGGAGGCAAGTTTGTCAAGCACCCAGCAAGTCACGTGACCTTCGCCTTAACAGGTTATGCCAAGAGACTAAACAAAATAATTTGTTCGTCACCGATGCCAGAAGGCAAGGGGGATGACTCTCTTAAGGCATGTGCCCAACAGGCGAAAGTCAATTGCCTTCTAGAGACCGAGGGTCCTTGATGGCAAGATATCTCATAGTATAGTTGATTCTCGGGTAAGGAGAAACAACACTATGTGACGTTGAAGACGAAGGTGTACAGAAAATGCAACCTACGTCTTCACAGCTGAACCGAGAGAAGGATTCTCAAGATTCTGAACCTGTGCTACAAAGACTGGGAGAACGCTAACCGCTATTGATTGCTGTCCGGTGAGGATCGTAGTTTTGCAATAAAAGCGGAGCGCTTCCAGTAATGAAGACAGGGAAACTACTGCCTGAAGAACTGCTTCTCATGGGCTGAACATTTGGAAGTAGAGCTGTCAGGTCGGAGAGAGGTAGGCGATGTCTTCTGACATATCTGTTAATTCGGGCGAGCAATGAAATTGCACACCTACGAATACGAGCTATTTTGAAGACAAACTCAGATTTCTGCAAAAATATTCGCATTATCGCAGTGCGATGCAGCGGTTGACTAGTACAGACTTCTGTTACCGTGCGGTAAACGAAAGATGACAGAGTCCAAGAGATATCTCTGTTGAAAATTCTCGCAATGTCGAAGGGCGATGAAATCGAGCGTCACAGCAGTAGATGGTCCTCATTATTGCGAGAATCCCCGTTAATCAAGAGACCTAAGTCCATGATTGTTTGGGCAGAGATACGGTTCGGTAGTCCAATCCAACCAGGGGACAGAGAGACGTAAACCGACCGTGCATACCGTAGACCCCTAGCTGATATGAGCCGCTATCAGCAGTTCAATACGCAGTAGCTCTTCGGTGACTCGTCATCCTGAGTTGCCAGGTATCCATTATTCCAACGAAGGAATACGTTCGGCTAGAACCACGAGCATAAAAGAATACGCTCGAGCAATTTATTTAAACCGAAACGGATTTCGGTAAATTACAAAAGCTGATTTTGGTGTTGTCATGGGGGACAATACCAAGTATCTAAAAATCGAAACTGATAACTGCTGGGAGGTTGCAGGCAACCCCGAGTTGCAGTTCAATTAAGATACAATTCGTCTCGGTCAAAAACAAAACCCGTAGAGTTAACTACGTATGGCGCCTACCCACGGACAATTCACTGTTAAAGAATCATGTCGCGGGGAGGGTAATATACGTATATATTTGTAGTTTCTGTACCACGACCTCCATCCTAAATTCTTTTCCCCTCGAAGGGATGAGAATAAGGATTGGAGATCGACCGCCTTCGTTCTCTTATTTCAAGAGAGTGAAGGAGAAGTCTTTCACCAAGGAAAGCTTCAATGGTGAACAGAATACCGAAGACGATAGTTTCAAGCCAAACTGGAAGTTCCCGTCCGTTCTTCTCTATTCCAGGTTTAAGCGCCTACTGTGAGATACTCTTCTTTCAGCAGCGGTCTTCTTCCAATGCTAGAATTACAGGAATTCGAGCATAACGAGGTTTCCCGATTATCGTAACAATTATCGGGGATTCTCGCTCACTTTGGACCGTGGTCTCGCCTGAGTGTTTGGAGATCGTTAAAAACTCGGAACACTCTGAGTGCGCTAGAATTCCGTAGAATTCTAAGCAACTCTGCGAAACCCCCCCACCGAATTCGTCAGACGATATCGGCTGGTGGTCCTCTGATTCCCGTAGAAAATCGAGAAAGGGGTGGGCAGGATCCCTCCTCAATGACCGGGCTTACGTCAGGTAGGACCCGAAGGTCCCCCCGTAGCGCAGCCCCTACGTGGGATCTTACAGAGAAATCTCTGTAGGATCCCTCCCCTTTCCCCTCGTAGCCGTAAGGAGAGAGGGAATGGGGGAGGAAATTGGATACTGCTCGCCTTCCCAGCGGATCTAGCAGTTGGAGAAGAAAAGAGCAGCCATCGCCTTACGGCGATGGCCTCTCAGAGGCCTGGGAAAACGTATCGTCAGGAGAAAACGTTTCCCGAGGAGGGTTACGAAACTCATACTGTAGGTAAGTGTCTGCCGCCACTGTGAACGTCGTCTGGGGTGGGGCTGATCGCACCTGACAGTAGAGACCGATACCGCTCCGACTCATTCCAGTCCTCCTCGAGGGTCGAAACCTCAGGAGGACCGAAGGGGTTATTTAAATACGGTGTCCGAAGACACGTATAAACGCCTCTGTCGCAGTAGAGGAGGTGAAGTATCTTTGTTCGACCGTCCAGAACTGAGAGAGCCTTCTGTCCGAGCGAGAGACACCTGGTTCAACACAGTCGGCAAGCTCCCGATCGCGGCCGACCCACCGTCGATTTTTGGGTTCCCTCTCGGGCCCCAAAACGACTCGAGCCGAGCGTGGCTCTGCTGGTGGGATCGCGATCCTTCCCCGAGGTCATTGTGCTGACGAATCAGCGCCGTAACCTCGCAAAGTTCCTCTGATCTCGGAATTGTCACAGCATCTTGCAGAGTGGGACCGTTAAGCCCTTCGAAACAAGAGATATTTCCGAGAACCTTCCTCCTAAGAAGGGGGAACAGCGACAGCCCTCTCGGTCTTCCCCATCCACTTGCGCATACGCCTGGCCGGTCCAAGAACCGTGCTGGCACGTAGGCGTTGTGGTGGGATCATGAGGGGCGCACCCCTCACGATCACTCCTCAATACCTCGCTCCTCCCGGTGTAACCCCGAGGTGGTTGAAGGTACGGGAGAGGCAGACCTGACGCTCCCTCGTTGCTCGCTGGCAGAAACCAGCAGGCTTGGAGGGCTGGCAGGCGAATCGTCAACCCGCGGTGGCGATCGAGCTGCAGGCCTGGTCGAACCGTTTCGCTGTGGAGAACGCTGGACTGAGCACAGCGGCCCCGATCTCGAGTGTCAAGAAGAGGCTGGTGCTGTTGCCGTACCCGTCGCTTTCTGTGAGAGCGACGGTTAGGCGACCTGCAGGCTCCCACTGTCACAGTGAGACCGGTGCTTTGTCCTCACGGCACGTCACGTCGCTGGGTTCCAGCCGTGGCTGGCACCGGCGAACGGGAGGACCTTTCCCCAGCCTCATCCCGTGGTCGGTCGTGGACCGTCACGTCCCCGGGTAGCCAGCTGTTCGCCGCGAGAGTTGAGAGCTGGTCTGGTGGAGTCGCATGAGCGGCTGTCACCAGTCTTCCGCCCCGTGCCGTGAACCTGACGCTGAGCGGACTCAGAGTCCTGGTTCCTGGCTGCACGGGGGGGGGGGGGGTCGCTGGTAGGCGACCGTACACTCCGGTACCTCCCGCGAACGAGAGGCCGAGACGGACCCTGATGCAGTGGCAGAACCACTGACACCAGGCGGGGAGGGAATACCGTTGTTAGCCGGTACCGCCTCTGGGCCCCGTAGTCTTCTTCCCCCCCCTTGCGGAAGAAGAGACACGGGCCCCCGCTCCCGAAGGACAGGAGGACCAGCGGAAGGGAACCCTCCCGTCCCACAGAGGTGAGACGGGTCCCGAGAAGCTCCCGAGGGAGACTTCTTAGGAGGGAGGAGGCAACCTTCTTCTTCCTCGGCTGTGAAGCCTTAGAAGTCGAAGGGGAAGAGGCGGCAGCCGACGACGAGAAGAAGATGAAAGACGACGACGACTACACCTTCCTCCTCTTCTTCGTCAGCTTCCTCAGGACGACGTAAGATCTGCTATCCAGGGCGGAGCCGGGGCTGCTGTAGCCGAAGCCACAGGGCCCGGACGACACCTGTACAGACAGACCAAAGTCTGGGGTAGTAACCACCACGAAACAGGGGGGGGGGGACGACATCAGCAGGTATGGGCATCTCAGGAACAGCAGGCACAGCCAGCACAAAGCATCGGTAGGGACAGCCAACGCAGCAACGCAGGACAGCCAGCGCAGCAACGGCCGGGGACAGCCAGCGTAGCAACTGCATGGACAGTCAGCCCAGAACTCGGCAGGTACGCAGGCAGCACCGGAAACACAGGAAGTGAGCAGCAGCCAGCAACATCCTGGTACCGGCGGCAAGGTTCCAGGGCGAGCTCTAGGGCAGCGGAAGTGTGGTCGCTGCAGCGCGGCAAACCACGATCGGCGGCGGGCACGCCCCCCCTCTCGGTACGGCGAACGGCACTTCACAGCGGCTGTAGGCAAGAACTGTTACCACGTGAGGCAGTACACCAGGGTGAGGAGGGACGTCGTCACCTGGTTGCGTGGGTCACCACTCATGGGTGCCGCAGTAGGCCCAGACATAGAACCGCAGCCCCTGGACACTAGCACGCCCTGCAATGAAGGCGCCCCATACCTCACAAGGTCCACCTCGTGGCAGTAGCACCTGCGGAAATACCAGTAGTAGCGATTAGTGGGGGGGAAGTCCCTCGCGCTGGGGGGGGTGAGCCCTCTCCCGAACGAGTGAAGACCCCTAATACAATTGTAAATCGGGCACCGAGCGCCCTCCCCCGCGCTCGACGGATCGGGGCAGGAGAAGAAACGCCGATAACCTCCCCCCCCCCCCCACCCCCCCCCCCAAGGGGAAGGGCCATCTGTGGGAGCTGAGCGGGGGGGGGGGGGGGGGGGGGTTTTCTCGTTTCCCCCCCGCACGTACCCATGTACCCAACAACAATATAAGAGCCCGAGAGCATCGTGCCCATCGGCCCGAATGCAAGGGCATAAGGATCAATTCCCTGGACTGAGCGGAAACTTGAACCAAATAAATATTGATGCAATCATAATAAGGAATAAAATGAAAAATGCTCTTGCATTACGATTCACTTCACATGAATAAGGGCTCGATCGAGCGCATTTGCGCCCTCGGTACCGAGCGCAAGGGTTGAAAGGATCCATTCCTTACCTTTATGGATCAAGGTTTCTGGAACCTTGATCCATAATGAATTGATGCAATCAAAAAATATTGAAAATGAAAGACTACTGCGCTTGCGATTTCACTTCATACAAATAAAAAGGGGTGGAAGGATCAATTCCCGGAAATAGCGGGAAACATTGATCCCAGTAAACAATGCAATCTCAATAAAAATGAAAATGAAAAAGAACTGCCTGCGATTTCACTTCATTCAAATAAAAAGGGGGTGGGGAAGGATCAATTTCCGGGTAAGCTCGGACACTGATCCAATATGAGTATTGCTACAATCAAAATAATATATGAGAAATGAAAAAAAAGAATACTGTACTTGCGATTCCACTTCCATACTGAATAAGTTTCCGTGCCGAGCGCATTCGTTCGGCAACGGGCATACAGGTTCCAAAAAATATAAATGAAAAGAGCACTTACTTACGATTTTCATTCTACACATTTCCAACCCAATCTACGCTCGGATCGAGCGCGTCCCGCCCTCGCACCGAGCATACACAATACGAGGATCATTTCTGGGAAAATGAATTCCGCACTTACGCCCTTCAGTCCCGGCACTCGGGTAACTCGGGAGGGCGTGGTGAAAAAACCAAGATCCTTTAATTCACAATTGACTCAATGAAATGATTGTACTTACAATTCAGTTTCACTAATAAATAGAGAAAAACACAATCATGCGAAAGCAAACGGACGATGAAGCGGGTGAGAGCGATGATACAAACGTCCACACGCCAGCAGGCCGGAAAGCAAAAGTGTTTGTTTACCTACAGTCGCGCGCGCGCGCCTGTCGGACCAAGCAGGTTAAACTACCGAACCCCTTGTTCGAAAGCTTACGACCTATCCAGCTGCCAGCTAGTACCTTCCTATTGTAAAAGGACCGAAGGTTTGTATGCCCCGTGTCGAACAAAGTACATATAACGCGTCCTGACACCAGATGGGCATCATCGCCGACTTCTTGTTGGTGAGAAACGGAGCTAAAGACCTCTACTCTCCTTTCGAAGTAAGAATTTTCTCTAAAGTTAGAAATTAAGGCCAAATTTTAAGATTTAAACAGAGGGTACTGAAAATGGCGCCCACGGCAGTGGAAATCTCACCACAACGCTTTAGAAATTTTTACTTACAACTAAAAATGTTTTCGAAGATTGACGCCATCTCGATGTTTACGGAGTCGCTTGTGTCAACAAACTTTCCATTTCCTGTGATAAATCCGCACACCACTTGTACCCACAGACGCTGGAGCACTTTTATCACAAAAAGTCGAACACGATTTTCTCACCAACAACGAAGCCAGGAGTAAACAGCTGTTTTGGTAGAAGATGACGAGAAGCGTGGTCTTAGCTAATTTTTAAATAAGTAGTAAAACATCAATATTTTACATATTTATGATGATTAATTTGAAAATATTCATTATTGAAAAAGTAACTCGACTCTGACTCAAATTTAAGTAATTATTTTTCTGAATTAGAGCGTTCTTTAAAGTTCTGTATTATGACGTCACGACATCTTGACTTTCGTACCTATTGTAAATAATTGCTATACTCAACTGTCATTGCAGAACAGTTTACCAGTTATTCATGCAGATTGTTATCAGCTATACATGTAATTGTTATAATCGTAATGTGCATTATATATCTTTATTATTTACTTTTTGGATATATGAAGATGTTTTACTGCTGGATTATCGCCGTAGTGTGACGCAATCGTTTTCGGTCCATGGGGGTCTGTCTGTTTCGCCACCATAAGAATTATGGGGCCGAATTTGCAATGACCAGAAAGTCGTTAAAAGAGGAAAGTTAGCATTGAGGGGCATATGTTTTGGACTGAGAAAAATACAAATTTATTCAATAGCTAGCTTGTAAAAATACTTGGTTATAAAAAACTTGATTGACAAACTAAGCAGCATGTCTACTATGGGTTTCAGAGACAGTACAAGCACGTTTTTGGGCAATACCTATTTCTGTAACGAACACTCTTAACAGAACGAGATTTTGCTATAGTGCATTACACCCAGTGCCGTAATTTATAAGGGTATCGTGAATCACTAATCGTAAAGAATAACGACACTTGTCCTTGTACCAAGAGACAAAAACTCCATTATGCAGAAATGGATACGAACACGCGTATAAAAGCTCCACCTACCCTCTCCCCAACCCCCCCCCCCCCACCCCCCCCCTCCACCGCCATCCCTTTTCTTCTTCGTTCCTCCGCCTTCCTTTCTCTCTCTCTCTCTCTCTCTCGTCTCTCTCTCTCTCTCTCTCTCTCTCTCTCTCTCTCTGTTGCCATTCGGCATGTGTTGACCCTCCAACTGGTATAAGACTACACAAAACGTTTGAAATTGGTGAAATTAGGCTATGTATTAGAAGGAATATATACATAAATATTAAAGCAATTTTAATCATTATTTGCAATTACTATGACAACTAGAATTCATGAAAACAGTTTATAACCTGTTAAGCGTCACCCACGTAATAATACGTTTACCGCGATCTACTCGGTAGCGCCTTCAACGGGATATTACGTTCAAGACTTTAACTGTGCTTGCAAGCCGTCAGCCCCGTATAATACGTTTACTCGTATAGAAAGTGTAGGAACATCATTTGGTAACACTCTCAGCACATGGGAAACTTATTTCCAGCCTGGCAACTCTTTCTGGTGGTCGCTTATGCTAGAAAACTGCCTGTCCCTGTTGGTTTTCTTTCAATACGCTTCGGGCGTTTCTCGAGACAAATTGGATTTCGCGTCTTTCACAATGAATGTCCCAAAAGAGGAGGCATATTTCTTCAGGTGAGTCAATCAAATACTAGATGAGGAGTGTGATATTGATAACCTATTTTGATGATGAGAGCTCTAGTTCTGAATCCTCCAGTGATGATACAAACTTTTCTTCCAATTGCGGGAGTGATGATGACTTTTCTTTGCCGAGTGACTGGACTCAGAGAGAGAGAGAGAGAGAGAGAGAGAGAGAGTAGAGAGAGAGAGAGGAGAGAGAGAGAGAGAGAGAATTTACTACAGTTAATTACAGTATGAATAACAAGCATAAAAATCAATATTAACTTGAAAAACTATCATCAGTGCTATGATCGCTGATTACAAAAAAAAGCGTGACGGTACGTTAGCAGCGAGCTCATCAGGGGCGGACGCTTAACAGGATAAATAATGGAACGGGTCGTAGTGAAGCCTCCACTAATGTGGCAACGATGATTTTGCCATTCTTAGCATGCAAACATTAAAGCATGCAAAACATTAAAAGCATGCAAACATTAAAGGTTACATTTATTTCTGGCATACGATTATTAAGAAATTCAAAATACTAATAAAGACTGAAATCAATGAAAAGTGCTAGCAAAAACAAAAAAAGCAACAAAAAAAAAAACGTAGTCGTTCCTCTGCACTTTTCCGTATTCGTTCCTCTATGGTTTTCGGCAGCCAGATGTACGAAAACGTTAGAAACATTTGATTTTATCTACTTAGAAATATCTGTAATTTTTCGGGGTAATTTGGTTGCAAAAAAGGGATAATATACATGAATTAATCAAAATTTTTAAATAAAGTAAATTTAAACTAAATAACGAGTAAAAGTAAACAGTTTAGGGAAATAAACTTTGCAGTTTTCGTCATCTGTCGTCGTCTGCTTTTCGAAATTGTGTTTATGGCGCGCGCGCTTAGAAACCAGGAACAGCAATGGGTATAAAGTGCAATGTGGAGTGAACTGAGACCAAAATGTGTATAATAACAATCAAATAAGCACTGTGGAGTTTCAGTTGTGATGGCAGTAAGGATAAAAACGCCGATTACAAGGTAAGAATGAATTCAGTTCCAACCATAACCCCGGGAATAACAAGTTTCATATTTCACTAAATATAGGCAACAAAAATGTTGTTTTATTGTGCTGATTACAACTGCAATCTTGAGTAAGATCAATAAACGTTACATACATACGCTACATTGTTCAAATGAGTGCTGGGAAGGCTGGGGAAAGATGGTGGCCGTCACTGATGAGAACCGTCCATGCAAAACGTAGCCGCCATATTGGATTTCAAAACTGCCTTGAAAACATTTTACGAAGAGCTCGCATGCTTATTTTAGTTCGTATGGGGCTTTCATATATCACAATATGTTGACGAAACTTCAGTCTTTTAAATGGTATGCTTAGAGTTGCAATTGTATTCATGTTTCACCAATTAAATATCGAGTGAATAAGACCCGTCTACCGTGATGAGGGTTGGCCTGTCGTGATGTTTCCCCCTAATCATCATAAATATGTAAAATATTGATGTTTTACTATTTATTTAAAAAATTATCAAAGTGCATGCTTCGTCGTCGTCTTCTACAAAACAGTTGTTTACTCGGTGAGGAAAAGTTTTCCGTTTGTTGTGATAAAAGTGCCCCAGCGTCTGTGGGCACAAGTGGTGTGCGGATTTATCACAGGAGATGGCGTCAATCTTCTAAATACCTCGAGTTGTAAGTAAAAATGTTGAACGCATTTTGGTGAGATTTGCACTACGTTTGAGACCGTTTTCAGTACCTTCTGTTTAAATCTTAAAATTTGGCCTTAATTTCTAACTTTGGAGAAAATACTTACTTCGAAAGGAGAGTAGAGTTCTTTAGCTCCGTTTCTCACCAACAACAAGTCGAGACCGATGCCCATCTCCGTGGTCAGGACGCGTTATAATGTACTTTTTCGGAGGGTGGCAAGCGTTGATTGTAGGTGGCCTGTTTGGCCTGCCGTGGTGTTTTACCCTATATTTATCATCTTTGTAAGTAAACAGAAGATATTTATCGTTGCATTCATAAATAGAAGATATTTATTAGGGTAAAAAACCGCATGGTACAGGGGTGGACCATGTACGATCAATGTGTACAACCACAAGAAAAGTACATTATAACGCGTCCTGACATCGGAGATGGGCATCAGACGCAACATTATGTTGGTGAGAAACGGAGCTAAAGACCTCTACTCCGGTGTCAGGACGCGTTATAATGTACTTTCTTGGGGTTGTACACATTGATCGTACATGGTCCACCCCTGTACCATGCGGTTTTTTACCCTATCATCTTTGTAAATAGAAGATATTTATTGTCTTTTGTAAATAGATGTATATTTATGTTGGGTAAGCGAAGTGCCAAAAGGAATTACGCTATGTCGGCCAGTTGTCTGTATATACTTCGGCCTTGGCCATGCGCTTTGAACAAATAGCATCTTGGGCGAATAGGAATCATCTAGACGTATTAAGCCACGAAGGGCTTCGCCCTCAGGAGCCGAAATCAGGCAGCGTACAGGTTTAAATACAATTTATAAAATCATAGAAGATAAACAAAATAGTATAAAATTAAACCAATGCCTCCGACATGACGCCCGAGTCAACTTAAATACGAAAATTATAAGAAATAAAAGGTGGATTATACGACACTCACCTGTCCTTTGGAATTGTCCCTGTCGTAGCCATGTCCTCCGCCACCTGGACCAGCACCCCCACCCCCACCTCCGCCTCCTCCTCCTCCACCCATGTAACCACCTCGCCCACGGCCGCCACGCCCGCGCCCCATATAACCTCCACGTTCATTGCGGTCGTGGTGTTGGTGTGGAGGGCCACCTCCTCGGCCGCCCATGCCACCTCGCCCTCCTCCTCCTCCTCCGCCTCCACCTCCACCTCCTCCTCCACCACCACCACCTTCGTTGCCTCCAACGCCGCCTAAGTTGCCGACGCCGGCGGGAGGTCCTCCTCCTCCTCCTCCTCCGGGAGCGTTGTTACCGGCATTGACATTGGCGCCGCGGCCTCCTCCCATCAGTCCTCCTCCTCCTCCTCCACCGCCGCGGTTTCCGCGGAAGGACGAGGATCCTCCTCGACCGCCGCCTCCGCCACGACCGCCCCTGAAATTGTTGTTGTTCTCGCCATTTTCGTTCGGTTTGGGGCTCTGTGTCTCCTTTTTGACGCTTTCCAGAGTTTTGGGTGGCGTCTGCGCTTCCATTGTCATTCCTTGCGGCTTCAGTTCGGTTGAAGATATTTCACAGACACCAAAATGGCGTAACGCGACACAACTCTTTAGAATTAGCGGCGGCGACGCGAGGGGCCAATGATCGATCGCACTGCGCGTGCGCACTGGCTCCGTCGCCGTACTGCCAAGGCGGTGGGGAGGAAAGCTCGTTTTACGTCGTCTCTCTTCAAGTACCGCCCATAAGTAAACACAAATATTAGTTCTGGGTTTAATTGTAGATGGCGATAATGACGATCAAGGTTTTTGCCGTGCAACGAATTTGTTAATGGTCGCCGGATAACATCTGCAGAAATATGGTGAAACGCGCAAAAATGAATAAAAAATAGATTAAATGAACCCGAAGCAAGTCTACAACATGGAACATATTGACCAACAATACTACGTCCCTCCCAGAAAAATAAATTGAAAGCATGAGAAAACATTTGTTTCACGACAAAATTTTAAACTTATATCTTCGAGAGCTATTAGCAAGAGAGGGATACTGACCAAAACTATATTAGCAAAGTTGTGGGGAAGGATTATAACAAAAAAATGTGGGACAGTCGGTAAAGTTATTTAGATACCGGTTAGTTTAGGTTGAACTAATGTATCTAATAAGATAACACCTCACTGAAAAAATGAGACTAAATAGAAATATATATATGAAATGCATGGATTTTTTTTTTACAAAATAAAAACCTTTTTTCAACATGGACGGAAATTATATAACCTAATAACGGGAACCAAGGACGTGCGAAGTATACCAAAGAATTGATTAGGGCTGATCAGGGAGTAATTCTGTGAATTATTGCGGTCTTTTAGATATCCAGTCAGTGGGAAACAAAGGTATTAAAGATGGAAATAGTCTGTCAGAACTCAGCTGGATATCTTACTGCTGAAAACAGTCTGAATAAGAAGCAAAATGAAGCTAGTTATAAAATCAATTATACGTTTTTTTATATAATATCCGTATACACCGAGGACAGGCAAAACTCAAAGTGACATTAAATCTACCAATGAAACTAAAAGGCGAGAAACAAACGGATAAGGGTTATATGAAACGTCATTTCAGCACCGTTAATATAACGTATTAGGAGTGAGCAAAAAAATAAGAACAGTTATCATCCGTCTGATAGGGCAACATTTGTTTGTCAGTTTCACTTTCATAGTATTCCTCAAGATTTATTTTCCACTTTTCACTCCATTAATTTGGATATGCTCCTTCACCATATATCGACCAAAATTCTCACATATTCACGCGTTTTAATAGTTTGGTTCCTGGCTGCATCCTCAAAAGATACGGCTTTATTTCTATATTTTTTCCACATAATTTGTTGTATATATCTTTATTCTTGGTTCTTCTTTGTACATATGGCATGATCTGTCTCCTGTTATGTTAACACCTTGGCAAAGTATTCAATTTGTTTCACGTAGAATCCAATTCTTGAACTTGTGTTCTCCCCCAACTTTTTGGGCATACGAGTAGGTACTTCAAAGAATATGTCCTGCTTATGCTCATATTTCTGTCATTTGAAACGCTGCATTTCATTATATATACCACAGACAAAACAAATCTTGCTGCGTAGAGATAGCTAATCATCCAGTGTTCTTGTATCTCTTCATATCTATTAAGAGCATTTATTGACGTGATGCTTATACTTTGGTTATAGATTTCATCATATTAACTGTTTCGAGTTTATTTGAAATTCTTTATATCGGGGGTTTTTCTTATGCGATTGGGATCTCTCATTTTTTCTTATAAAACTATTTTTCCTTTGTTACCTACAAATCGCCATGTAAATTTGCCGTATGACCGATCGGTGTCGTTTTTTCTTCTTTTTTCATAAATCGAAATTATTTTTACTTTATTTTTTCTAAATGACCTAATTTTTACTTTATTTTATTTATTAAAATAACTTTTAACCTTTGTACTCTAAACGATAAACTCGTTTCTGGGTGCACGACCTTTTGATAAAAAAAAAAAAATCACTGGAAACAACTCTTACGACAAGGACGGTGACCGTTTTACTCTCATCGCTCACTGTAAGAAAATTATTTGAACAGTGCACTGAAATTTCATGATTCGCTGATGTAATAATTTCCTGTTTTGTAGCTTTCGCTGATGAGGATTTTTAGAACAAATACATTCCCATTTTGTCGTCTTAATATATCTGTATAGCGCGTTCCCTTTGATTTCGGAACAGTTTTTCAATTGTTGATTTTTATGAACTTCTCCAGCTATTGATCGTAGGCTAAGTTATAACTCCCAAAGCCCATCCAGTCTTGTAAGAATCAACGATAATATCGGCATTTAAGCAGCAAAATACAAATTACAGCATCCAGCGACAGAATGTAAAAGTAAATCTTTACTGAAAGATATACTTTCATTTACAGCAACATTAACCATCGTTAAGCAAGGTCAACACCAGACGAGTAGTGATGGATAGATTCGTGTTTATCTTCCCGATTGTCTGCATCAGGTGACCACTTCTATTTTCCAGTTAAGTTTATATTTTCTTAAAAATAAATTTTTCCTTCCAGGGGTATATTCCTTTATTCTTGAAATTGGGCATGTTGATGAAATTTAAAAACGATCACCCTGAACTTTCAGCTCTCAAACTTTTGAACATATTACATCTCTTGACATTGAAGGGATATAATTCTAGGCAGTACGACTGTGGCATCTCAAAACGCTATTATTATTAGAATATTATCATTGTAAACGTTACTTTTCCAATAATTAGCTTTCAATAACTTTCTTTGAACTTCTTTTGGGGTCAAATACTCCATCAAATATTTTCAACGTTAGAAAAACTGGAGATGCGTTTGGAATACAGGTTGGGGACATATTTTACCTTGTCATTATTTTCATCAGACTTGCCTCGGTGTCCCCTCCCAGGCCTACCCAGGACAGAACGAATAGCAAGTTTGCCCTAATTCTGTCTAGTTTGGAACAGAAAATGCCTGACAGGAAATGAACTGCAGCATGAGAATCAATATCATTATCATCCTCCTATCCTGCTTATATGCAATAAGGCTTCTTTAATCCTTGGATGTCAGTGAAAGGCACACACGCATTGCCTCACGAGAGAGAGAGAGAGAGAGAGAGAGAGAGAGAGAGAGAAGAGAGAGAGAGAGAGAGAGAGAGAGAGAGAGAGAGAGAAAGGTGGGCGAGTGGGGTAGTAATGTAGCAACCATTCTCATGTGAAGTCTTACTTCACGGAAAATATAGTCGTTTTGAGTAGAGGATTAAAGAAAACTAACCACAGGAATATAGCAATTGACTTTTAATATAATAGACTTTTTACAAAGTTAACTAAAACGCTAAAGAATCGTGTTCTAAAATACCTGCAGCAGGAGATTCAAATAGCTGCCAGGGGTGATATTCTGTGCCTCTAGGCTGTTCGGAATAACATATAAACAATCAAGGTCTTCAAATGATTAGATGCAGTTCACAAAGGTGGAGGTCAAGACAAGCTAACGTGGGATAACGAAAGAGATATATTTAAGCAACGATTCGAAATAGAAACTTTTTCATTTTTCACAAGCATAATAATTGATACCTATAAATCTGGAGAATTGCTAAGAAAATCTTAGAGAGCACATATGAGATGAGGTAGAAGACGACGAAGAGTGAAGGAAGGAATGATACTGAGAGGAGGAGGAGGAGGAGGAGGAGGAGGAGGAGGAGGAGGAGGAGGAGGAGGCGAGGAGGAGGAGGAGGAGGAGGAGGAGGAGGAGGAGGATGGAGGTGGAGGAGGAGGAGGAGGAGGGCGGAGCTTTCTTCTTCTTTAAATATGATAAAGGAAAGGTACACGCAGAATAATATTGGAGAAAAAATAACCCTCAGGGATCTTGTCGCCAACCAATAGAAATATTTAATGAATGCAAGATAAAATGCGCCTGCTTCCAACCTAAGACAAATAAATGCATTTTAATAAAACCTTCAGTAACGATGGAAATTTCACTGGTCCCATCATCAGTGAATATACATAATGCTCTAAGAAGGCTTTTATAAAACTACCTACTTCTAAGTCCAAGTCTCCATGGATTTCCATCTGTAATGACAGGCAAATATATATGCAAAAATAAGTATACTATTACATATAACATAAATATCTGCCTGCATAAAAGTAAATTATTTCTGCTTTAAACTAACTTCAAAACATTACTCTAACTACAGTACAGTACATAATTTACTTTGAAACAATAATTTAGCTTCAAAATAAGACCATATCCAGGAATGATCATGAAAAGTAAACCAATAATTATTACAGTTCTGTAGCCCTCAAAAACCCACAGGGTTCACTGTTTTTTTCATTTGAAAAACCCATTAACGACAAATTTACTCTTTTACTCTCCTCATTACTACACTCTTGTCCTCTGTACTAAACTGAACTTCAATTGTGCCTACAGTCTTCCCCTTTTCTATGATTTCGTGCAAGTGATTCTCCCATGATTTCCACATCATCTGCTTTTTCTGACCTAACCCACCTCCAACCTTTAGGATTTCGGCTTACTTTGCAGTACACCATCTCTCTCTACCACTTTCCTGTCTATTATATGATCTTACCATACTCTGGCCATGTATCTTAACATATATAACATCTATAATCAAAAATTTCAAATCTTCACCATTTTCCTTGTCAGTTCCCATGTAGATGTACTACGTACCAGTCGATAAGTCTTTGTTCTGTTTATTAACGGAACATTATTATTTGCAGCAGTCTAGCAATTTCTCCACATTCCATTTATGGTGCACCTCTTTTTTATATTTTTTTTTTTTTTACTGCTTTCAACAACCTGCTTCCCATTTCAGTATGTATGGACTGTAACAGAACTGTTCTACTTCTGAGTATTGTCCATCAATCACAGCACGTTCCCTACTTCATTCTACTTTCTATTTACTCTTGTATTGCAGCTGGGCATAAAAAACCTAACTCTGCAAACACCCTTTAAAACTTGAGCACCTTTTCCCCCCAACTATTACATTTAGTAAACAGCAGCCACATGAATTCAAGTCTTTCCCACAACATTCAAGCAGACACTTCCCACTGCTTCTTCTACATTCCACTCCACCTTTTAAATCTTTCAACTGCCTACTTCTCATATTCTCCCTTTAAAACTAAGTATTCAGCACATAGCAGCCCTCAGTTTTTATTTGAAATAATGAATATTTATCATAAACTTAACATATCTTAAAATAACATCACAGCAAAAGAAGTTCACATTATACACCACTCGTCATTGATAACACCTCACAAACTGAACAATCAGCTATACTGTCAATCCTATCGGTTATGATGCACTTCCTCAACTGCCTGACCAGAGTTCTCGTTCACCAACTTTGTCAAAACACTCTGTTAGCTGAGGGCTTCTAGGATAACTGTCATCTGTTATGGAAAATTATCTGTTATGGTAAATTAGCAGATTAGTCGGCGGTCATGGTAAATTAGCAGAATGTACTTAGCTTAACATATGGGTAGTTTGCACTCTGCAGCTAAAACACTCTTTGGTTGGCCAGATTATGTTGGTAGGGCCAACTGAAAAAACCTTGCGGTGCCAGTTCCCTAAATAATTAAATAAAGAACCTCTTAGAAATGCTCAAGATGTCACTCCAATAGTTGTTTAAGACAGTAGCATTTTCTGAGTGAGACAAAGAAATGTGAAGCTACTTTAAAGCTTGAAGTGGCAAAATATGTTAAGACCAGCTGAGAAGATGGTATAATTGGAAATCAAAGGAAGACTAAGTAGTATAACAAGGATGAAGTGTGAAATTGAAACACTACTACACTGAGCTGTTCTAGAAAAGCACATAAAAGACATAATTCCTGAGCAGTGTTAAAATGGGCACTTCATAACAAGAAATAAAATAAGAAATAAGTAGGCTACGGCAAATCCAACACATTGCAAAGATTGACACAGTTTCATGAGGTATTAAAAAATAAAAGCAAAAAAAGGTATCTTTTGTATAAGGTCATTGTGAATTCTGTATGGACACAATGCCCTCTACAAAAACAGAAAAGCCAGAAGTTAGCAGCAAATCTTAACACTACAACTAATAACACTGCTAAATATACAACATAAATAATTAGTATCTACTAAGCAATACATACTGATAAACAGATGAAACAACAGTGAATTTTGACCTGTTGTGAAAGCAAGAGATGAAAAAAGAGATTTACAATAACATTCTAAAATGTGCAGAACATCCACTTCCGCGAACGGTAACGTGGATGATGTGAGGAAGGATGTCAATGAAGCAGAAATTTATGCTACTTCACTGATATGGAGGTTTGATCATGATGATGATTCCTAAAAAGCATCTAAGGATGTAGAATTAAATAATCTGGAGACAATCTCCAGTGTGGAGAATGCATCAGTTTCAAGTGTGTATGTATATGTGTTTCTGTGCATCTGTAGGGGGCCAGACTTTCATATTCAAAACTGCGCTTTAAGAACTTCTGTTAGGGGGACACCACCAATTAACTTTTTGTGTAGGAAAATAAAAGCATCTGGCTTATATGGCAGACTAATAATTAGAGCACCCCAAAAAATGCCAGTTTTTTTTTTTTTTTTTCTACTCATCAAAGCATACATTGCAACATTATTTAAAAGCCCTCCAAACTCTTTGCTAAAATAAAGCCACTCCATCAGTGCTTTTCTCAGCTGAGTACCATACATAAGAAAATGTTGTAATGCTTTGGCTCATGTAATATAGTGCTTCCCTTGGTGGTCGAGATATTTCACCTTACGGTACAGATGATTTTAGTCTAAATATGCTTTTCTGTTAGTGATACAGAGATACGGTAAGAGACTTGTCCTTTGTATGGATAAAACAATTTTACATTCTCTTAGCGGTAAGAGACTCGTCCTTTGTATGGATAAAACAATTTTACATTCTCTAAGTCTAATAACAGTGCATTTTGTGCTTTACTTTTATTCCATAACACTATTTAGATTATTATACCTATACTACAATTTATATACAGATGCAGCAGATATGATGCAGGATATGGAAGAGGTGTCATGATGGAAGACAATTAGTAGATACAATATTATCCACAATCATATCAGCATTTTGAAAACAAATCACTTTACATAACATAATCTGAAACAACGGAACAATGTATGGCCAATATCAAGTTAAACTAAACACAGGACACTGATCTTCTGGATCAGCTATCACATTCATTTGCAGTTATTAGTTTGCGTTTACAGGTGGGTTCAACATTTTTATCCATCCTACTGCTTTACACTTTCCCTCCATAAATATTCCATATAAAAAATATACGTACAGGAATGTTTAACCTCAGACATCTTTCTTATGTAGCGAGGTAGAGCACAAGGCCAGCTTAAGCACATATAACACCACACCTTTATCATTAGACACATCAGCGCTAGTTCTTGGAATCCACAGATTGCAAAAACTAATGCAAATTAATAATAAAAAAAAAATAAAAAATAAAAAAAACACGGCATGCGGGCAGCCTTTACAAAAACGAACAAAACGCTTCTTGCCCAAAACAACTTACGGAAATGCACATTAAATCATAATTTCTGAAACGTTTACTTATGTTTCGTCCCAATAATAATCTTCGTCTCTCCCCTTGTTCCGTTTTTTTCTTCTGGAACGTCCAGTCCAAAGAAGATGACGGGTATCGTACATGACATCACCAAATTCTTTCCATTTTAGCTCTTTGAATATTTCACCATGAGGTAGATCAAAGTTGGAGTAACTATCCACATCTCGCTTTCGCCTTTCTTCGTCGTGTTGGGTTTTCTTTATATCCTTAACTCGGCCTAAAATGTCTCCTTTAACATTTTTCTGCTTTTCCTTTTTAGAGTCTAACTTTCCCACTTTCGTTTTCAGACTGTTTGATTTGGACGTTTCTGCTGTTTTTAAGACCTTTCCTTTACTATTCTGTGAAATCGATTCTTTCATCAGTTTCTTTTTCCTAATCAATGTTTCGTCCTCCTTTTTGAGAGATGGCTGTGATTCTCCAACAACTTCAACTTTCAACTTTTCTTCAATTGGAGATAAAGGAGCTGGTGCACCAGCTGGAAGCCCTGCAACAACCTCATTTGCAGCTGGCTGACCTAAATGATTGGCTATAGGCTGACCTACTACACCTCCCTGTGCAGTTTGAGCAGGTAAATTTGGCTGCTTTGGTTGACCTACATAACTGCCTTGTAAGACTTGAACTTGATTAGGCAGAACTCCTTGAACAGCTGGACTGCCACAGCAGCTTGCAAAGGCTGGCTTTGCACTGCCGCTTTCACAGGCTGGCCTTGCACTGGTGCTTGCACAGACTGGCCTTGCATTGGTGCTTGCACAAGCTGGCCTTGCACTGGTGCTTGCACAGACTGGCCTTGCATTGGTGCTTGTACAGGTAGGTTTTGCACTTGCACAGACTGGTCTTGCACTGCTGCTTGGAAAGGCTGGACTGGCACTTGCACAGGCTGGACTGGCAGTTGTGCTTGTACAGGCTGAATTGGCACTTGCACAGGGTGGATTGGCACTTGCGCTTGCACAGGCTGGACTGGCACTTGCACAGGCTGGACTGGCAGCTTGCACAGGCTGAATTGGCACTTGCACAGGCTGGACTGGCACTTGTGCTTGCACAGGCTGAATTGGCACTTGCGCTTGCACAGGCTGAATTGGCACTTGCGCTTGCACAGGCTGAATTGGCACTTGCTCTTGCACAGGCTGAATTGGCACTTGCGCTTGCACAGGCTGAATTGGCACTTGCACAGGCTGGACTGGCACTTGCGCTTGCACAGGCTGAATTGGCACTTGCGCTTGCACAGGCTGGACTGGCACTTGCGCTCGCACAGGCTGGACTGGCACTTGGGCCTTGCACAGGTAGGCTTTGCACTTGGACAGCCTGGCCTTGTCCTACAACTTGTGCAAGTTGGCCTTGTAAGGTTGCTTGCACACTTGCTTGCTGGACTTGCACTGGCAACTGCACAAGCTGGCCTGGCACAACCACTTGTGCAGTTTGGCCAGGTGCCTGTGCTTGTACAGGCTGAGGAACTACATTCACTGGAGCTTGCTCAATTGGCATTCTCCCTAAAGGAGCAATTGGCTTGCCATCAACATTCACCTCAGAGCCAGACTGAACTGGAATATTTGCTTGAGCCGACTGTGCTGCAAAGTTTCCTGCTATAGCTGCATAACTGGCAACACTGTCAGCAGGAACTTGGTTACCAGCCGGAACTATCTCATTTGGTACAAAATTGGGCGCATTAGAATGATAATATGCCATTGGAAGTTGAGGGTTTATCTTAACATTGAGATCTACAGCAGGATTGCCCTTAGCTAAGATACTCTGATCCACAGTAGGAACAGGAGCCTTGGCGCTAGGCACAACTTCATTTGCTTCCTTCCGAGGGTGATATATATTTGACTCTGCCTGATGGATAGGTTGTGGGTTTAACAATAAATTATTTTGATTCAGTGATGGTTTGAGATGATTATCTACCAACGAATCAACACCTAGTGGAATTCCTGCTTGAAGACCTGCATTATTTCCCTCCAGCATTTTCTCTGCTACCACATTCCCTGCTCCAACATTTTTAGCCTTTTCTTCTTCTTGCTTCCTGGCCTCCTCTTCTTCCTGTTTTAGTTTGTGATCTTTCAACTCCTGGAGGATTTTCTTCTGCTCTTCCAGAATTTGCTGCTGCTCTTGATGCTGCACCTCCATCTTTTGTAAAATTTCAACTTGCTTTTTCTCTATGTCCTTTCCTTCCTCAACCTTGTCCTTTTCTTCTTCATTTTCTTTCTCTTCTTTCTGAATAGCATCTGGATGTAAAGTATCGCCTTCATTTTTAGTATTGAGAAGGTCTTCCTCGTTATTTCCCCCACTGTCTTTTTGCTTTTCCTTGTTGTAACTAATATTACCATTATCCTTTTTATTGTTCTTTTCTTCTACTTTATCAGGAGCCTTTTCCACATCTTCTCCATCACTCTGCCCTTTTTCTTTTGCTAAACCTGCTTTCTCATCAGGCGGGGGTTCAGGTGCAACTGGCTCTTTCCTGGTAGCTGTGTCTTCTCCAACACCAGCAGGTAGTACAGCTTTGCCCTCTTTCTCACCCTCACCTACATCTGATAAGAAAAACAAATTTTAGAAAACACTTTTCATACTGATATTCCTTAAATTTTACTGTTGTTCAAAAGTTGAGATTATCACTATGTATACATATCTGAAAGAATTACATAAATTATATAAGTAAAAAACTTCTGTACTGCAGTTTACCAAGCCTTAACTATTTCAAGTTTGAACAAAAGACATGTCAAACACAATATCTAAATCACTGCTACTCTTATTAAACAGATCAAGTAAATTACCACTGTCTTTGCACTATTTACTTTGACAACAATGCCAAATTACAAACTCTGTCCTCAGTATGATTTTAACTCGCTCTACTTCCTACACTCATTTTTAATCAATAGACAAACACTAGAGCGTACTTTGAAATTAAAGTGTTTTTGTTATCACTTTTAATATTCAATTAAATAATAAGCCTCTGCATGCAGCCTATCAAGTACATACACAATTAAATTAAATTTATGCACCCAACTAATGGGAATATCACACAAAAGTGTTAATGAAAAAGTAAAGAAAGGAACAATCTGCATTGAATAAATATTAATGGTAATTACTGCCTTACAGAATAAATGATGGGTAAATATTTTAAATAAGAAAATTTTATGAAAATATCATGAAAAAAATCTGTAAAAGAATACGTACATTGCTCTAAGTATTTATATTGGGGGATGTTAGTTCGAATTTTTCTTCTCTTTTGAGTAACAGAAAATCAAGGAAGAAAAAGTCATTACCTACATGTTTGTAATAACAGGTTGTAAATATTACTTAACATCTAACCATCTAACCATAAGATTAAAAAAGGGCTACTATTATACATTCAAAATATGCCATAGTACAGTACTTCTCTTGTACAAAAAAAGGGTACATGGCATTTTACAGTACCATTTCTACTTCTGCAATTATGCCTGGTCAAAGGCGGTAGTATAAAGTGTCAAATTACAAGGGTCAAGTTGTAAAGTGTTCACTTGCAGTTAACATATGGGCAAGACATCCAACAGTACAGAGCCTCAAGTCCTACCAGTCATTTATGTCCAAACAATTTTGTCAATCACTGTTCTGTCCAGCCAACCATCATACACATTTACATAAATACTGTTTTTATATATATTTTTAAACAAACCTATTTATCATATTTATGCTGAAACTTTGTTGCCTAGACTTCTGGGCTTTGCTCCAGAAGCAAAGGAAATCCCTCAGGACAACATCATCATTTTGACCCTAAGCTAAGTATTACCTAATTTGAGTTAGGACATCCCTCATTCAATTTCCTAAAATGATAATTTGACTTCTTTAAAGTAAGATCTGGACACAATGAAATAAGATTCCAAAATAACCTACAGTAAGTATGACTGAGATGGTCAAGAAAATTAGGGTAACTTTATTATTTCACCAGAATATGCTCCTCCTCAAACCTGTGAAGCATTTCTATGAGGGTGAGCCTTATATGCAAGCCAACACACTATTTAATGGCCAACGTCATGGTACGGTAACTAACCACACAAACAACCAACACCACTAAATACCCAACACTCCACACACACAAAATGTCAGCTTCTAGAAAACTATGATAATAACTAGTAAAATTTACTACATACAGAAAACAATACGGCTGATAATATTGGAATAATTGTAAAACAAAATAATGAAGAAAACACAAGGTCATTCAATGAGCACCAATATACATGGCTGTCAGTAACCAGATTTCAGCAAATAAATGGGTACAACAGCAAGGGAGACCAGAGCTCCTCTACCTTGGGGTGTCTCCCACTTCTTTTACCTGCACTTTGTTGACATAATGTGACACTCGTTATATCACAAGCCTGCAGTAGTAAAAATGACCAGTTAAGTATCTGCAGATATGCAAGGTCCATTAATACGTGTATAGGAAAACTAGCATGTGGGCAATACTACTTATGTGGCATTATTATGTAGCTGGTGTCAGCAAAGCTAAGGCTACTCCAAGAAGCATTTCAAAACTAAAAAAAGTGCAAGTTCATAACACAAGCCTTACCTGTTTTTCTTAATTGGAACCTTTGGGGGACAATTTCAAATTGGTCTTGTTTGTAGAGAGATTAATTCCTTTTTCAATGGGTGAAATTACTTTACTTGGAATACTTGCATTCTTGAGTGGCTTGATGTCAGAGTTAACCTTAACAGGACCAGGTTCGGTTTTTTGAATGCCACTGGGCATTTTTAAAGCTTGTGCTAAACATAACAAAAAGACAAAAATCCATTGTCATGGTGCTACCAAGCAGATAATGCCACTACGTATTGATATAAATAACAGTGGGACTGATTTAACCTTCGGGTATTTAAATAATATTTAAAAAAAAAACCTGGAGCCAAATAAGTGTGGCCTGCTGAACCCAATGTTATTTTGCTTTAAAATATCTTGCAAGATGAAGCTCATCATGTAAGAACCCTAATGCCAAAGGTAAAAAAAAGTAATGCCATAAAACAAAGTTTGTAACTAATTAATTTCATAAAATTGCATGAACAAATATAATAATACTCTTTGTACATTGAAGTTATTATTCTGTATTACAGATTCTCTTGGTATCCAAACAAACTAATACTGTAACCATAATTAAAAGCTACCGTTACTAAGGAAAGTATTCTATGAAAAAAACTTGCTATCAAAATCTTAACATTAATTTACTGAACAATAAATTACAAGAGATAAAAGCAAAGTTTTGCCATGAAATATAACTTTCTTTAAGAATTAACTATACTAAAGGGTATTGTTGGACCAACATTTTTGAAAGACAAAATATTTATTTTCAGATCATAAAAACAATGGAAAGCGACATTACTTTTGCATAATATACACAAGGAAACAATATAAGCTCATCATATGGCTCCAGATATTATTCACATTTGAACACACTCCCAACCATGAAATGAAGCTGCTACGTACTAGCCTCAACAATAGAGTAAGAATAGATAAATGCAGTCAGGGAAGTATGAGGCTGAAGTTCAGCGAGACTGACTTAATTGCTTTGCTGATTTTGCACAAATCTGCTCTACAATGAGTTATGCACAGGTAACCAGTAGTTAATTGATTCTAAAAATTGTGACAACATTGTGTGACTTTCAATTGAATTTTTTTTTTCACAGAACTTAATACGAATGCATCTTAAGTCATCAAAACACTAGGCATAGTCAAAAGGCTTCCATTTCAGTCTTACAGTGATTATATCAATCATACCAGTTTTCTACCATCAGTGTAAGACTATTTTCTAACTAAGTTGTCAGCACCTTCCCAGGAGCTTTCTCTTTTTGACAAGGCATCTCCAAGTGGTAGTGCAATTTTTCCTCAGAGTACTGGTCATCAGGACTAAAACCACTACTATAAAATATATAGCTTGGCTAACTTCCAAAAACTCTACTCCAACTGCAAGATTCTTTTGGCCCCAAATCATTGGAAAATTCTGGAATGGTCTTCTTGGTATTATGTATCACCAATGCTGATGCTCAAGCTCAAGAGGACTTTTAATACACAGCTCCATAAATAACCTCCTCAGTTTTCTAACTTGCATATAAATATTATATGTCTGTAACTTGTCATATCCTTTTTTTCTCACTGTTTTCTCTTCCATTTTGTTCCATTCTTCAGCAGCTTCCTTTTCCAGCAAGTCGCCTTTTATGGTTGTTCCATATAAATGCTTTTACAATAGTACATACAAATAATAATAATTGAATCTGTGCTACATTATTTCTTAAGCAGAATGGGCACCAAGATATTTAGTCCTCAACTAATTCCTAAATTGCCTCAGCACTTGTTGCCTGTCATTTCTTTGGAAAGTCTGCTTACTTGCCTAAACCTACCTTTTTCTACCTCTTGTGGTCCAACCATGGCTACCAGGTACAATGTTCCCTCATCATTCAAAAGAAGACTTCTTTAAATTTACTGGTTAATCTAATTCTTGTGCTTCCTTTCACCTAACAGTTTTCTTTAATTCTTTTAAACAATTAACTATAGTTGGAACAACTTCTAACCATAATGTTTAACAAGTCCTTGAAATATAATGAATTCAGTGAGTGGTCCTTTCCTGTCAATTTGATCCTTCTTAAAAGAATAAAGGTCTCATCAGGCAGGTAATAACACCTACAGGGTGAGTCAGTTATCTTTATGGAGTGCTTGGTTACTTCTCATGTAGTGGACACTATAGCTATAATAATTCAAGTTTAACAGTACTATTTGTCGAGAGAATTAGTCTCCAGATACATATAAAATTATCCCACAGGCTTTCCTCCTACAGCTGACAAGATACTTAGTTCCTTCCCCCTAGACCCTGAGTCCTTTTCATTAAAGCACTTGATCTTCTGTAAATACATACAAGCATTATGTTAACACTTAAGTAATAAGCTTGAGGTTAATAACATAAGCTTGGGTCAATACTAGCTAGTACTAAAAGAATTATGCTACTACTTAATTGAAAGAGTTCTTTTGCTAGTTAAACAGAGACATGCATAAAATCATGCATTTCATAAAATCCCTCAATGTGAAACAAACAGATACTCACCCATGATCTTGGGCATCTCCAGATCCACATTAGCTTTAACCAGTTCCGTAGGAGATGCGGGCAACTCTTGGACCTCGCGTATGTGTGCTAGGTTCAGGTATGTTCCAGTTACAATTAACATTAGACCCATGAGCATTATACCCTGAAAATAAGAAAAGGGTATTACAAGCATGATAGAACACAAGACATAAAATATCCCATTTTGAAAATTTTTAACAATCTAATCTAAAAACAATATGGGAATGGCAACACTAAAACTTGGAAAATCTAAGAACTGTCATTTGTAACATGTAAACAAATAAAAAACAAGGGGACAATGCCAATTTACGGAAGAACTTGAACACTATGTATTTATCTAAAACTCCTATTTTGCTATAAGATGTCTGAGAAACATAGTTATTGTTTAAATGGAATAATGAAATAAAACACATACTACAAATCCATCAAAAGGCAGCCCCATAATTTAAAATAGTAAAATTTTCAAGCGAGTGACGGCATACAAACTTAGTAAAACGATTGTGCTTCCAATTGATTCATGTGATGCAATAAATTTCCTATAGAAAAAGCACATGCACACAAAAAAAGTTTTAAAAACTGCATTCTACGTTACCTTACAAACCTTCATGCTATGTTGAAAAATACTCAAGATACCTAAAAATATTTAAATAAAATTACTTTACACTAAATATATTGAAAACGATACTGTACCTGTGCTAAAAGCCTTTCAGTTGATGCCTTAGTGTTGACTTTGATGAAAAGTAGTGATGGGAGTATAGTAGCAATCAACATACCCATAGTTGATCCTAGCAATCCCAATACCAGCTCTGGTGTGGGAGAAAATCACATAAAACATTAGCAATTAAAAGTATATTTCAAACTAGACCATAATATCAGAGTATTTCTAGCAGAAAAGATAATGTAAGAGGCACTAAAACCTGTAATAAGGATGACGTGTAGTACAATTGAAAAGACCATGTTCTCTGAATTGTTCTAAATTGCACAAAACTACAAATGACAAAAATTCAGTATAATCATGAAATGTATGCAACTATTAAACTATGTACATACTAGACTTAATACATATTAATCTTTCACACTTACCAATATTAGGAATTAGGATGCCTATAACCAGGCTACTTAATAATATTCCAAAAGTTATGGCTTTGAAGCGTGACTCTGGCATATAATTTCCAACGAGGTCAAAACTTGAGGGATTACTCTAAAAAATGCAAAGGAGTATTATACTTAATACACTTTTAAACAAATAAAAATACAACACTGTGGTGTATAAAGTAATCCATCAGGAAGAATATGGAAAGAAAATTAATTCTCACAAATACAAATGACACTTAACAACAAAAATGCAATATAAGATATCCATTATGGAGATAGCATTGAAACATTACACAACAAATCTGTGGTTCTCACTTTCACACTGAAAATGCCATACAAATTTCCAATACACAGTCTCAACCACATTATGTCTCATGTACCCTCTATACTGAAGACAGATAATCAAACACACAGGAGATACTTTTAGATATACATAGTACAATCCCTACTCCAAAATAACAGGTTTTCACTTATCTCATCAGCTTGAAATTTACCATGGGCTCATATAGTGACCCATGCCTGTATTCTACTGGACTTGGGAGAGAAACAGTAGCCAGACTAAAATACAAAACCCATAACTCATTGAAATAACTAACTCCAGATGAAATTCAATCAATTCCTCAAAGTAAGATGGACTGGGACATAAAAATGTGTACCTTGAAGGCCTGGGGATCTTGGAAAATCCCACAGACTATTTTATTCTATCCTGAAGGAAGTTTGCCACCGAATTTCGTGTAGCATGAGGACTAGTGTGAGTGATAAACATGTTTGGTATTATATCCCAATGGAGGAGTTCTGGAGTTCCATTTGACATCGTCTGTGAGAGAGAGAGAGAGAGAGGAGAGATGAGTAGAGAGAGAGAGAGAGAGGAGAGAGAGAAGAGAGAGACGAGATGGAGCGATGAGAGAGAGAGAGAGGGGGGGGGGGGGTAATTGGTGGTTGGATTGTTAAAGATTGGATTGGCTGTTGGTGAGTTCTGAGTTGTCTGCTGGTGCTGTTAGCTGTTAGAGTTCTGTGTTTTTAGTTTTTTTTAGTCAGTCTTGAGTCAGAAGCTGTGATAGTCAGTAGTGTCGGGAGCAGTTGGTTGAAGGCATTGATATTCAGCCGAGTTGTGTGCTTTTGTTTGTTATTTAGTTGTTGTTAAGTTAGTGTTGTTGTGCCTGTGTTTGGAGGAATAATGGTAGGAGACGCCCCACATGGGTCAGACTCTTCAGTAAAGTGAAGCAAGTTGACCGCGTGGCAGCCAAGCCCAGGACTGGCAAAAGAGAGACCACACCATAAGGATTAATAGAAACGCTTCAGTTACTTTTCCCATCTTTTATTTTCATAATGCGTCTTTTCATGGCATAAATGGAGCCGAAAAATTGTTAGACATTTTATCATTCTTTTAAAGAACATAGTTAAATATTTCATCATACTTAATACCTTACTTTATTACTCAGAAATACAATACAAATTTTTCATAATCTAATATGAACATAACCTATTACTGCCACAAATTTAAAGCTACTCTCTTTATGTCTGCTAATTCCTTAGTCCTTACTGTTTGTTATCGCCTACTATTAGGAATTATTGACCGCTAAAATGAATGAACTTAGTATATATCTGGCGACTCTTTCCTGCGACCTGCGATTGAAGTTTAGCCGTTCTGCTTACCAACCTAATTATACCTCACTTGCAAATATTTTTCAGTTGTTGTTTTAATCAATAAGTGCAAGTAATTGCCCAATGGTTGAGTATCATACATGTGATAATCGAACTCTGAAAATATTGTTTTGCCTCTGTAAGCTGCCAATACTGCACATATTTTTCAGTTATTGTTTTAATCAATAAGTGCAAGTAATTGCCCAATGGTTGAGTATCATACATGTGATAATCGAACTCTGAAAATATTGTTTTGCCTCTGTAAGCTGCCAATACTGAACTAACTAATTTATGGAAATTAACTCTCCCCAGTGTTTTGTTGCAGGACAACATCTCCCTCATATTTTTTTCGCATGTATGTATTTGATGGATACACCAATTTTCCTTTGGTTTTTAATTTGATGAGGGTGTGACGAAAATTAGCGTCTCTTAAATGTTAATGCATAAATGCAGACCTCACACTGTAAAAACTTTTTTTTAACTTAAAAACAACAAAGCCGGCAATATAAGCTACTATTTCATTTGAACATTTTGACAAGTGGTAATGGTTATGAATATAATCATAATCATCTTCCTTCTCATCTGAATATGCTTCTTGAACTTCTAAAATATAATGTCTTGAAAGAAAAGCATTTATATTCCTTACTGCAACCTGCTCTTTTATGCTGCTTGAGGCAGTTAATATGGGCACCGACTCTGATGGCAAGCAGTAGCAACACACGATATCCATTCAGTCATTATGTACAAGTAGCCTTTTGTAAGCAGCAGAGAATTGTCTCGCTGTTGGATTATCATTATGGCCTCCCATACTTCTTACTTGACCAAAGCATAGTTCAATATGATCCTGACTGAATTTGTAGGTCATCAAAAATTGTAAAGGCCCACCGTCTGATGCAATACAGGCTTTGTACAGAATCTGAAGACTTCGTATGCAATAGAGAAAGCCAATGAAACCAGTTTTTCAATCTTATTTTAAGATGTCTTTACCATCCTGAAGTCTCAAAGATCTGATATATGTTTCTGCTTTTATTAGAAAATCTTTAATATCACCTGGATAAATCTTCTGAATTGGGCTTTTAAATCCTTTGGTATTTAGATTTCAAGAATTTGAGATGTCAAATAATGTGTTGAATACCATAATGAATTCAATAGTAGCTTCACTTCCCTCAAATTCACTTATTTTTTCATCAAGGCATTATAGTTTCAGTAAACGTGTTAACTGTCTGCGGATAAAATGGAGTACGATATTATGTGTACCGTAAGCAGAAGAGCACGCACACAAGAAAACTAAAAGAACGAATTAAAATATCATAGCGTATCAAAAATAAAAAGTGTGACGCCTTAGTCATCGCAAGGTCGCGTACCTACGGTCGACCCAGGGATTCAGTTCCCAGTCGCAATATGGCGGCCAGCGACCTGAGGGGCTTCACTTACCCCGCAGCAAGGCGTCTCCTACCATTATTCCTCCAAGTGCCTGTGCTGTTGTGATTTTTTGTGTTGTTTGTGCTGTGGTCTTTTGTTGTGTTTTTGAGTTTTTGTTGTTATATATGAGGTTGTGGTTGTGTTCCTTGGTTGTTTGCTGTGCTGTTAGGTTGTGGTTGTGTTCCTTGGTTGTTTGCTGTGTTGTTGAGTTGTGGTTGTGTTCCTTAGTTGTTATTGAGTTGTTGGATTGTAGTCCTTGGGTATTGTTTTGTTGTTGTGTTCTTGGTTGTGGTTCTTGGTGGTTGTTGTTGGTGTCTCAGCGACCTTGACCGGCGGACAGCACAGGATAGCCCGGAGTATCTGGAGTGGTTGGTAAGTACATATGTTTGTGTGTGTGTGTGTGTGTGTGTGTGTGTGTGTGTGTGTGTGTGTGTGTGTGTAGGTCAATTGTCCTGCGTGTATGCTGTAGTGTAAAGAGGAAAGTGTGACAGAGGGTGAGTTTGGCAGCTAGATTGATTAGGTTAATGTGTGCCACTTGTTTTTTCTAGCTTGTGATCGCACCACATCCCCAGTATTTTTGTTTATAAGCCTTGCATATTGTTAACTCTGTTCATATTAAAACCATTTTTCAAGATCACAATTCAAAAAATCATGAACCTTCAATTACCATTCCTATATTGGCCTCATGTTATAAACCAGTTTAAAGAGAGTACTTAATAACATCTCTATATTCTTGTAGGGTTTGCCTAAACTTACTCTTGAAAGTAAAAATGATACATTTTTAATCTGAGAAACTTTTCACCAAGTTGAAAAAAATTTTAAATTCACATTTCTTTAACATAATGATTTTTGTCTCTCTCCTGAACTAATGATAAGCTGATGATAGGATATTTTTTAGAGCTTTAGGCTCACATATTGTCCTTTTGGCACTGTCGAATACAGTACATATGCATTTTTAAAATTTTTAAAATTATCTGCATCGACAATGATTTTAATACTGAATTCTTGTTCCAGATAAGTATCAAGTCTGCCTCTCTCACCATCCAGGATTTATGGAATGGAATGAAGAGAGTCACACTTAATACTTATCTGACACTGGAAGTCAATGAAAAATCACCATGAATGCAGATAACTAAAATAATTGTAAAAATGTTTACTCGACACTTTGCCAAAAAAGGGATATGACCTGTAGTATGTAGTACTAAGAAAAAGAAAAGGGAGATTTTGAAGTGTGAATACAGAATGTCAAGATCCATCACAAGATGTGTTGTAGTACCACAGACTAAGGAATCTGGATATGACACAAGACGGGATGATGAAATTTTGCCCGAAAAATAATAAATATAAAAGTAGCAACTTAGGGCCCCTAATACCTGCATATACCCTACAAGTATTATAAGTAGGCATAATGAAAGAGAGTATGTATACAAGAACTGTGTGTGTGTGTGTGTGTGTGTATGTGTCCAATTGTACTTCTTTACACTGTACCTCCTATGATTTCTGTAAAAAACTAGTAAACCACAAGCAATGTGCATACCAGTTATGGTTGAGTGCATGTCCAAGTATATAATTTAAGGTATGACCAGGTCCAAAGTCCAGGTGTACATGAATTACTTGTGGCTTGTATGTTCTGGTACTTACTAAGTTTTTGTTATAAACACACAATGGATTGTATGAGTAAGACTGAATGTGGCAGGTGTACTGTATGTGGTCCTGGAATAGAAAGAATGAATTTTTCAAGTGTCTTTTGGGCATCTGTATCCAGCAGGGTTTGGAAAACATGAAAGGGTGGCTGTGCTAAGTGACTTGAATGCAAGAATGGAAAAGAAATAGAAATACATAGATGGTACTGTTAGTATGTATGGAGTTCCTAATTATTGCATTTTATTTGGTGTGCAAAAATGATAGAGAAAGGAGTTTTGTTAGTACAGTGAAGGTGTACTGTGTGGTGCCAATTTCTGACTTTGAATTGATGTGACACTGATGTGGGTAGCATCTGTTTTATGAGTTCCTGGGATATGTGTCAAGTGTCTAAACACTCTGTGAGGGTTGCAAATACATCCAGACACCTGCAACCTAGTAAAATTCATAGAGATAAACTTTTGTTGTTCTTCCATGCAGCTATATTACTATGGCTCTCATGACAGGTGAATAGTATAAATGTATGGCATGTACCTAAACTGTGTCAATAACTAAAAGCACACACAATCAAATCTACTGCATGATCACCAGTGCATAAAACCAGCAAAAATTGCTCAAAACAGAAAACAAATCTTCCACACATAAAACCATACCATTTAGTGCTCCCATTACCCATTTACATTCCAGATTAGCTCTAGCTCGTAAAGAATATTTTTTAATATTTCCAGTGATTTCCAGCACACAGAAATAACACTATCCATATGATCAACATGTTGCAGACAGAAAGGCAGACCACTCAAAATTCATCAAACCACTGGCATACTCATCAAGACAGTAACCAGTACAGGTAAAATAAGCTTGTGTGGGGAAGCCCAAAATTATTTCATACCAAATTCTTTGTTCATATTATATTCTCAGTCGTGGTCTTGAATGTCCTCAGACATACACTTGCTTGTCTTCAAGACAGATGAAGATGGGAGGTGAGCACTAAATGCTTAACTGATGGGCCAGTATGTGTTTATTAAAAAAAAAAATTTTCTTTATTATAAACCATTCCATCATACTGGATCCAGACTGAAAAGTTGAGGGGTACATGAGATATAGATTTCATAAGAGGATCTGACAGAAGGAGAACAGTTGGGAACTGCACAAGTCTGATGCCAAGGTTCCAGTATCCTCAAGGGCTGGTCTGAGCAGTACAACACCCAGAGAAAAACAACAGATTGTACTCAGTAACTTACCAGCAGAGTAGTATCAACTACTTACTGAAGTGAGACGTGGAAATGTATGATATATGATACAAGGAGTATCAGGAAGAGGAAAATGATAAAAGGTTGCACTTGGACCCCCACTGAATACAAAACCACCTCACTAAGGTGAAATAAAATTTGGCAGAATCAGAATAGCATTGTAAATAACTGAAACTTCAATATTCCTTTTGAAGGTTAAGGAAGTGTAGAGGGCCTTGAGTTCACTTATTCACTTTTAGACAATAAGACTCCAAGTCTGACACTTATGAATATGCCAGTTGAATGACCTGGCTCAACCAAAAGGACAGTACACTTCTAAAATCTTGCTTTCTCCATTGGCCCATGGGCAGGAAAAGAAAAGCAGTAATCACCTGTAAGGTGTCTCAATCTATTCAGGAGAGCAACAGAGAAGCGGTGCTATCTTTGCTACTGGATATCAAGGTGTTGGTAAATAAAGTCAGAAGGAAAGGAATTATCTGCATGATGCTAATTCCAGTAAGAGTACAGTCTTCATCATCAAGTTCTGTAAGGACTATTCCTTTAAGATTCACAAATGCTTTAATACGACTCTGGAGAACAAGAGGAAAGGTCCCAATTAGGAATACTAAGAGGAACCAGATGTACTCCCTCGAGTAGGTTTTGACAATTAACTATGAAACAAGCGACTGGAGATGAGTGGAGATTTGTGAAAGATATGGCACTGGAAAGAAATGAATGGTGGAATTTTGCAGAGGTCCTCCTAGGAGTCGTTTCCATATGTATCCACTGGGAAGATTAGTAGAACATGTTTTGAGATAGCATACTCAAATTGTCAAAATTGGGTCTAGACTCCGTTATAGAGACTAAATGAATAATTATAGTGAGCATACAGGCATCATCATCATAATCATCACTTGGCGTCAGATTTTTCTTTATGGGTGCATCAATTAAGATAATATAAATAAATTCCTACATAAACAATCTTACAAGTTACTTGGCAACATACAGCAATTTACACATTATTTGGCAACATAACCAACAGGCTTAGTAACATACAGGATTATTTTGCAAACATGATAGCAAAGTACTATTATAAACAATTAAAATAAAATCCATACTGGATATTGTAAATATGTATAGTAAATCAACTGCTATATCCCAATTATAGAAAAATACTACACACTAATGACAAATAACTTAAACCTGGGTAAATAGGGAGGGTAGGAGTCAATAAGGGCATCCAGTCATAAAAATGCTGACGAAACCAATTATGAAGTGCGCCATTTGAGGCAGAAATAACTGGAAGTTGTTCCATGGCTCCAAAAAAGAATTAAGCTAAGAAATTGACACTGATGAACAGGTATTGTAAAGTGTCAGAGACCTGAATGAAATCTGGAGACGATGCAGATGACATAGTCCTTTTCCATCAAAAGTGGTCAGGTGCCTCAGTCCTTTTCAAAAGAAAACTCATGGCAGATCACCAAAATGGATGAATGGTTAGGGTAAAAGTGATGGTTTGAAATATATGAACACGAAATTCCCTTCATACCTTTGTATTTGAACTGGTCAGTGTACTGGAATGTGCTTGCCTCAGATTTCACAGTGCACTGAAACATGCTTGCCTCACATTTTAAAGAAAATGAACACCTCATTCAACAAATGCAATACTAATCCCAAGAAAGCGCAAAACAATAACAACACTACTCAGTCAAACCCACAAACAAAATTACCATGTCTTGAAACACAAGATTTATTTCTTCCGTTTCTTCTTTATCTTCACTGACAACTGGCTGTACTTCTGCTACTGCCTACCAATAATTACAAACATTTCATACCTTTTAATTGCATTTTTCTAAAATTTCATTCTCATACCAGAAAAAAACCACCAAAATTTGTTTTTGCATGAAAGGTAATAAAACTTAAGGGCCATTAAAAGTGCTGATAAAAATGATAATCTTAGAGAAATTCAAATATACAGTGAAAATTAGATATGTGAGTGTTAATAAGACTTATGAAGATTCACACTAACATTAAATTACAATTACCTGAGCAGAAAAATAATTTTGTATAGTTCCAACTACCGCAAGTTAAAATTAGATATGTTCCAAATAATTAAATGACAGCTTCTCTCACAATTTATGCCTAAATAAATAAAAATAGAGAAATCATAAAATGCTTCTGTTTTTGTAAAATATCTAGACAAAATCCATAAGTTTTGAGAAAATGGTTTAAAGTTTATACTATGTAACTACTATCACATTTACATCCTGGAAATTCCACATTTTAAGATTCATAATCCATATTTTGCAGATTAAACGTTCTATGATTAGAAATATGAAGCGATGCAGATATCTATGCAGTGGCTGAGGTATGACATCCATGTCTTGACACATCTACTATTTATTTTATCTTGGCCCGGTATGGCAACTCCATTTCACCATTTCATGCTTCCACTGCAGTCTTATTTCTACCTTACAATTGATGTACTGATCATATATATACGTACTGAAAATCAATTAGTTAACTTACCCTGCGGTATATGAGGGAATGTATGGATGTCCGACATGGGAATATCATCAGTGGAAAGCTAATGGCAAGTGACACAGCAAAGAACATTTTTATTCCTTCTGTTAATCCAGAGTCAGGAAAGCTCATAATAATGTTACCTGAAAATGTTTAAAGGGTCAATAAAATATATTAGAGCATTAGACATGTAACATTTTGTTAAGACTAATAATTAATCATACTGATGACAAAATATTTTCATCTACAGTAAGTCAACTGAAAATGAATGGGAGATACTGTTAGTAGTACTGTAAAAGTCTTTTTAAGTTATAAAAAAAAATGTGGTTAATGAGCTTAAAGTTCTCTTATGTACTGCATTGCATAACAGCAGCTCCATACAGTATTTCTAGCCCTTTGCACACAGTATTCTCAGTGGGTTTATTGTTCTGTTAGGCAATTCTGCACTGGGCTAGTACAGGTCTACTGACCTGTACGGCAATTTCTTACTAGATAACTGCACTATTACTTTGTCAAATGCAAGGAACACAACATGTTTTTTTTACAGTGGTGGATAGATACTGATGTACAGAGAATTGCAAGTTACAGCATTACTCTTTTTGAGTTTCATCAGATCCCTCAGTCTCAAGACTTACAAGAAAAGGCTAATGCTCCTCAACCAAAAATGCTTTCCACAACCAGAGTTTAAGGATGAAACAATTCGTTGTATGAAATACAAAACGTAACAAAGATAACTTACCGCTTATATCTTTGTCCACAAATGCCACATATCCTAAAAACCCCACAGATATATAGAGAGCAGAGCACAAGTTAACTGCGTGGTTGACAACAAACCTCATTTTAGGTACATCAGGATCAGGTACGGAGTCATATATCTCAAAGACATTGCTGGAAGTTAAAAAGAAAATGAACTTTTGTCAGTTATTTGTCATACCATGAAAAAATGGTCACAAAGCAAACGCTAAACTACCTAAAGTGGTCAAGATGATCAGTTAGTGTAATAATCTGCCAATTGAACAACTATAATTTTTAAAAATCAATAAAATGTTTGTAGTATACAACACTACAGGCAGTACCCGGCTTACAACGGGTTCAGCTTACAACGTTCCAAGGTTACAATGCTTTTCAATTATATTTACTGAAAATTATTTCCAGGTTTACGCCACATTCCAGGGTTACATCGCCTACAACACTGATCTAGCAGAAGAAATATGACTCCAAAAATGCAAAATAATCAATATTTGATGTTTCTTTTGATGAAAAATGCAATAAGAATGCAGTTTACATAGTTTTTAATGCACCCAAAGCATTAAAAAAGTAAGGTTATCTTAGGATTTTTGAAGATGTTCCGCCTTATGACGATTTTCAGCTGACAACGTGTCTCAAGAATGGAACCCCCGTCATAACCCGGGGACTGCCTGTATTACTTTATGATGGCATTATCTGAATCAGGGCAATTTCCAGACTCTCCACAAAAGAAGAGTCCCCATTTCTTTCTGTCTTGTGTGTATCTGGGATTCTGAGCCCCTTGATGGGACTGAGGACAAGTACATAATGGATTTCTATTTGAAAAGTCCTTTAAAATGTTAAAAATAGCTATTCAAGTGGAAACAACTTACTGCCCTGCTACTGTGACCTTAATATTTGTCCCCATAAATATGAAGACAGCTCCTACTGTTGGTGCTACTAAGCATCATGCTATATCATTTCAACACAAGATGGCTCTGGACCTACAAAAGGAAATCACGGGAAGTGACATACAACTACTGATGTCCTTTGAACCCTACTATTCCCGACCAACTCTGACTTGAACTTAATATTATCCATTTTGAATGTAAAGCATAAAGTTTATGAATTAAAACAAAAGCTTAATGTGTACAAAATATATACAATACTAAACTACAATAGTTTTACAGTACGTAATACAGTACATGACAACAAAACCAGATGTAAAATTTGCCAATGATATCTTCTGAGTATTTACAAAGTAACTCTGCCTATCACCTATGATTTCTGACTGACTCACAGAATCTAAACATTGTTCAACTCCCTTTCCTTGCTTATTTTTAAATTTAAAAGAAAATTTACATAAAAAGCTATAAAAAGTTACAAACCTCTGACAAGCTAGGGCTAAAGAAAGAATTGGTAGAATTTGCAATGCGCCTGCTGGCCTCCAGAGTTCGGCAATATGAATCCAAGTACCATCCCAAAGCTTCGGGAAGGCATGCCAAAATACCTGCAGAATAAAATACTTCCTTGAGAATCAGAATCATATGGATTACAATACTATACTATACCACTAAAATTTAAAACTATAAACTAACATGCTTCATACCCAAACAAAATTAGAACTGATTTTTGTTCCCAAAATACAGCTGGAACCAATATAATTCATATCAAAACAAGGTTTTCATATACATAATTCAACTTGACCAGCATTTGGTGCTAATTGTGATTTGGAAATTGTAATTGAAACATATGAACTGCAAGAACAATTTACTTACTACTACAACTAAGATAAAGTAGAACATTATGGAAAAGGCTGACATTGAAGCCAGATTATCTAAGTTTCGTAGTAGACACAGAGGTAGAATAACCAACACTGCAATTCCTGTAAAATAAATAACAAAATTTTATAAGTTTCCCTCACCAAACATATGTTACACACCATGTTAGCCACTCAACCAAACCAAATCAACAATACAGCACTAACTCATTTGAAATCCTGTTGCAATCACTTCCAAAAGCATTCTATAACTTACACAAACCTTTCTACTCTTCACTCATTCAGATCTGGTTCTCTTCTACCTTCCACAGTCAGCAAATCTTCAAAACACTATCAACAAAGATATCTTTTTTTTTTAAACAAGACAAAAATATCAGTTCGAGAGTTGTTGGATTATCATGATTTGCTTGTAAATTCTTTAACAAAATGTCAGTCTAAATTACCCTTGATCTTTGATTTAAATAATTTGTACAGATCAAACTTACAACTACTGTAACAAATACATTACATCCAAAATGAGATAACATAAAACTTACCAATCAGCAACGTGTAACGAAGTGAGGATGAATTTTCTACGCTCATAAATCGTGCAACTATGGCTGGCGCAAGATCACCCATTACAACATAAAATGAAATGCATATTCCGAAGAGAAAGAGAATCATGCACATCTCAACGAAGAGCTTTCCACTAACTCCAAACACATGGAATGCTGTAAAAACAAACATTTTTAAAAAAATAATAACTGTAAATATTTACACTGCAAGAACTGCAAGGACAATTTGAAACTTTAAATCATATTCTAGTTACACAGATATAAAACTCTTATTTTACATTTGCTATCATGAGTGATAACATAGTCACCATTTTCTATCTGAATATGAACAAAGCATGATTGCCACTGGTGAGGCCTTTTCTCTACTAGGACTTTCACAGGTCTTCTGTTTGCTAAACAAAATATAAAGAAAAAATGCACTCTAATGTCAAGACATTGGCAGAATGAAATTTTTGTAATGAGGTAAATTATTCTAAATGTCTGATTTCTGAATCTGGACAACTTGGAGCCAACAGATGGACAATGAATGCCAATATTATACTACAATACAACGCCTGTTTGTTACGTGTTGAAATCTTCTCACTCACACTTGCTGGCTTAATGACACCAAGCTTTACTGTTAATTAACATCATGCTGTAAATTCCCAGAGACCTTGACTGGTGAAAGAAGTAATCTTAACATTTTGAAGTGAATGACATTTAGCTGGAGTCAATTACAAGTTTAATGTCTTAATAAACACCTTCTTTATCAGATTTTTTCTTAATAAGAGAAAGTTCAAAATAGAAGGAAAACCATCTATAATTCAGCAAACCATTTTCTGTCTTTGTAAAACTAACAAAACTTCACTGAACACCCCATAGTGCAATAAACACAAATTACGTGGAAAATGAATGAAGGGTGAAATGATAAAAATGATATTGTTATGATACAATAAAGTTTCATACATACTTACCTGGCAGATATATACATAGCTAAGACTCCATCATCCCCGACAGAAATTCAAATCTCGCGGCACACGCTGCAGGTAGGTCAGGTGATCTACCGTCCTGCCCTGGGTGGCAGGATTAGGAACCATTCCCGTTTTCTATCATATTTTCTCTCTTCCACCTGTCTCCTGCGGGGAGGCTGGGTGGGCCATTAATCGTATATATCTGCCAGGTAAGTATGTATGAAACTTTATTGTATCATAACAATATCATTTTCATACAATCAACTTACCTGTCAGATATATACATAGCTGATTGACACCCTTTGGTGGAGGGTAAGAGACAGCTAACATGGAATAGACAGGTAAACAACATTATGTTGTAGGTATAAATAAACCTTGGTTCCTATCTGATAGGTGGTAGACTTTATATGGCTGTTGCCAAGGAGTCTGCATCACCTCAAGAAACTTTAGCGAGATATGTGATCTGTGGCGAAGAGTTCTTGTGGGTCTGCCGATAGGATCTTATCCACTTACTCGGCAAAGCCTAAAAGGTACTTGTCAATGGGTGCTAATCCACTTATATGACAATACACCTATGCCTATTGGCATAACTAAGGAGAGCAACACCGATCCCGATCACCTGATTCTAACACGAGGGTTCGCGCTCAAATTGAAAGAGTTATTCCCACACCCTTTCCTTCAAAAACCCAAAAATCTTTCACTAAGTTAAATAACTTTAAACTCCAAAGTTAAGGATCCAGTGTCGGGCTCCTTATCCCAGTAAAGTAAGCATCCGCAGAAACGTATAAACCAAAACAAGAGAAGGATCTCTCGTAGGTTAACTTGACATCCTTTGTGTAATGAGAAGTCAACACAGAGTTGCCTCTACCGTACAACACAGCTAATATGTCTTATATGACATATTGTTATGTAAAGAACAAGAATTTGCAAAAGCGCGCACTTCCTTGCGCTTTAATTCTCAGCTGTTTGAAGGAATCAAGTCTATGAAGTGCGTAGAGATCTCCATGTTTCAAAGAAGACCAGGGCTTTCTTGAAATGGATCTCTCCCTTCTGAAGCCTGGCAGGAACCTCGCGCCTGGCTGGTGCTTCGCTCTTGGTTGGAGCCTAGCGCTTGTCTGGTACCTCTCGCTTGACTGGCGCCTCTCAGCTGGCTGACGCCTCGCGCCTTAGCTGGAGATTCGCACCTGTCTGGCGCCTCGCACCTGTCTGGCGCCTCGCGCCTCGCTGGCACCTCGCGCCTCGCTGGCACCTCGCTGGCACCTCGCGCCTGGCTTGAGCTTCGCACTTAGCTGGCGCCTCACGCCTGGTTGGCGCCTGGCGCCTGGCTGGTGCCTTGCCCCTGTTGGCGTTTCGAGTTTGCCTGATGTCTGGCTGACTCCTCGCTCCTGGTTCCAGGTTGGCTCTTTTTAGCATCTGGAGCCTGGCTGGATCCCTCCCACTTGCTTGAGCTTCTAGCTTGGTAGAGTCTTCGAGGTTGCCCTGGCGATGTACACATCGGACATTCTTATCTGTCCGATTTGTTCGCCTCTAGCGCATATGCGCCAGGTTGGAGGACCCGCTCTGTCTTCTTCATCAGACAATGACATTACGGCACTTGGCGTCTGGCTTGCGTTACATTGTCTGAAAGTCCTGAAGAATCACAATGGTTCATCAGGACAGGAGAAGAACGGAAGAAATTCTTCCACGAGCTTTAGGCCTCTCCGCAATGGGAGGGTTTGATTGTATCCAGCTACATCTAGTAGACGATAGGAATCTAACAGTGCGAGAGAGTTAGAGTCTTTATCCGATGAGGATCCTTCGTGATTATTTGTCCTTTGCTAACGAGATCTCTTCTGAAATGATGATGAGGTTTCTCGTTGCCGAATCTTCCCTATCCTTGCTCTAAGGAAGGGAAGGAGCTTGGAAGCCGAAGGTAACTTCGAGCTGAAATTGGGAGGACCCCTGATTTCTAGCTCTAATGTATCTCTCTCAATGTCTTCTGGATCTATTTCGAGTCCTCCTTGTATTCAAAAGACTCTGTAGGAAAAATGTTTAACCATTTTCTTCTTCGTAGAAGAAAAACTAAGTATCCTGTCTGGACAACGAAACTTCTCTCCGAAATCGTTGAGTCAGGAATAGAGGGTTAAATTTATTTTAACAGACATATGCTGATAAAAAAAAAAATGTTGCCAAGTCTCCACTGAATAAGATGCGAGATTCCAATGGTCAAAAACTTCAATATTTTCTTGGCAGTTTAGGGCCAAGAGAAAACCAAGAATTCTCTCCTAAAATTTTCCAAGAAATTTTTATGAGGAACAGTTCCATCTTGTCAGAACACGGAATCTGAGGCCCAAAATAGGATCCCATTCTAAGTATAAGATCTCCTACCTTTATCGTATAGAGGTATTGTATAAGATCCCGAAGATCTTAATTCTCTGCTATCTCTAATACTTTTTGTCGAGACAGAGTATATCATTTTACTGTATTCATTGAAAGCAGAAAATACAAAGGTGATACTTCCCCCTGAAAGGGAAGAAAACCACTATGTGGTTCACAGAGGTATAGGAAGAGGACAGTTTCCCCCTTCCATTTAGCACGATCTTCAGCCACTCTATGTCTTTAGTCTGTTTGAAGGAATTATCAAGCTTCTCTTGAAAATCCTCTCATTCATGTTTACTTCTGGTCAGTCTGCACGCAGACAGACTCAGATAGGATAGGTTTTTCAGGTCCATTATTTATAATAGATTCCGATAAAATCTCTAATCTCTTAGAAAAACCCTTCCGACCCATGCTGAGAGAATAACGTGGCCTCTGTGAATCCAACCTCTCTATGGCCAAAATGAGGCATTCATCTTCTTCCTTTGATGCCCATTTATCTTAATATCTGTTAAGAATATATATAACTAGGGAAAAAAGACTAAAGTTTACTCCCCATTAACAGTAAAGATGGCGTATTGTTACCTTTTGTTCGAGAATAAGGGAGCAGTTTGTAGGAAGAAAGTCCTTATTACACCTCGCGAAGAGATCTATAAAGAAGGTTCTCTCAGACTTCACAACTCTTCCCATAAATGTTATGACTGATGTTTAACGTTATCGTTGATCGAGAAGGTTGTCTCGGAAGTGCAAACTGATACCACGAACCTCTTGATATCGTTTCGTTCCGTGTTCTTGTTCTCAATAGCTTCTATTTATAAACGGTAACAGTGGAGTAAAAAGAGAAATTCTCGATGTTCTTAGAGATAAGATAGAGACTGATGGACTTATAGGTTAATAATTGGCTAAATCGAGAAAAGATCCTGTTAGGTGAATCTTATGCTTCTGGCTTGCGCCGGGATGGAGCTATTAAAACGTATTATAGTCCATCCAGCGACATCCTTCTGACACGAAAAGGATGTTTCCCATCGAACTCATCCATCTTCTCCTGAGCAAATTCGATTTCTAAAAAGCATTATGCTGTCTTCATGCGTTTCTAAAAAAGCATGAGATAATTATCTCATATCGTGCTCTGCCATAAAAGAATCCTTTATAAAGCTGCACATTTCAGGTAAACATCATTAATCAAGGAAACCTATGTAAGGAAGTTAAGAAACTGTAGTCTACTTCGGTGTGTGCATATGACTTGACCATACCGTAGTCTAAAGGATGATTTTCTTTTACATTCTTTCTTTCCTCCGAGGCCGAGGGAGAATGGAAAAATTTCTATCTTTGTAATACAATTTAGTGTTAGAAGAAGGAGATCCTAACAAGAAGCAAGGATTGAAGAGAATCATTCCAGTTTCCTATTACATGGACATAAAGCTGTAATGAAACGGGTTGCTAAGGTCTTGTAATCTGAAAGACCTGCACCCTCCTTGACTTCCTAGTCTATTATGTCTTCCATCTCTTGTTCCAAATGTTGGTAGAAGAGAGGGAGTCACCAAAGGAGAGAGCCTCTCTTCACAAAGAGAGGGACTATTTCTCTGAAACAAACCCTCATGACAGAGATGAAGTCGCTTAGGCGAACATTAATTCCCTGTCATGAGAAAATTGTTCTAATTAGAAAACTTCCCACAGTCATAGTCCCTCCTGACATGGGCTACGGTCGCCTGTGCGACATCTTGTGTCCCTGTCAGGAAAACCAACTGATCTTGTGACAAATCTCAAAATAGGAGTCTCTTTGTGAAATTATCTCCAAACACAAAGAAGCTTGAGATCCTGGCGCCTGGCGTCTGGCTGATGCTTGGTTGGAGCCTTGGCTCCTCGCATCTGGAAGACGCCTCGCGCCTGCATGACGCCTCTCGTCCGCCGAGCGTCCTGGCTGACGCTTCGTGCTTGGCTGACTGCTCACATCTGGAAGACGCCTCGCGCCTGGAAGACGTCTCGCACTCAACTGGCGTCCTGGCTGGCGCCTCGTGCTTCGATGACGCTTCACGTCCTGAATAAGTCCTGGCTAGAGTCTCGCGTCTGGCTGATTCCACGCCTCTGTATGACGCCTTGCGCCTGGAAGACGCCTCACATTTAGCTAGCGTCTTCTGTGCGACATCTTGTCTGGTATATGCCTCTCTCACTCTCAAACTAGACCGAAAATCTTCCTCTACTTGTTTTAGAAGACGAAGCTTCATGTCTGAAAGACGCCTCGTTTTTTGGCAGGAGAGAGAGGACGAGACTTCTTGATCGGAAGAGAAACATCCTTCTTACGAGGAGGATGTCTAGCCATAACTCCTACCAAGGAGGCTAGCTTCTCTTGAACAGCCAGTAGGATACTCTTAGAAGCTTCTCCCTCGCCCTCTTCAATGGGAGGGGAGGGAGACCTCGTAGGAGTAAGATCCGCTACGTGCACCCTCCTCCATATAGGGGGACGTCGACACAACTTCACCTTCTTGATCGAGGAGGGAGCTTCATCAGTGAAGCGCTCTGGCTCGAGTTCAAAGAAGGTTCTACCAAAGCCTTTTCAGGGGCTTGGAAAGATCCGAGTCTTTCCACCCTCATATAAGTGAAGGAGAAGCAGAAGAAGAGAAACACTCGCAGGACGCTTTTCCTGAAGCGGTCCTGAACAGTCTGTTGCGAGAAAGATATCTTGCATCTTCAAGAAAATTCTTCGTATATGAAATTTCTTTCTCCTTATCCACCAAGACTCTTGATAGGTGCCTCGTCCGAGTTCTCAGAGACTTCTAGCGGACGGGATTCCAGAAGGAAGAGGTCCTCTTTCCGAGAAGGACCCTCCTTAGTACTCCAACCAACGAAGATATCTGCTGTAGTAACTTTCCCAGGATCTTCGCAGCTACTTCTTACTTCTCCGTATCCGATCTAGGGGAAGGAGGATATACTTCCGTAATACTTTCCGGGATATAATCCAGTTACTTAGAGATTTCTAAGAACTATAGAAGGTCTCGAAAATTTGTCAGAACTTCCCCTTTTCGATGAGGAATCGGATAACGAAATCACTATTATAGGATACCTTTCCCACGGTTATCCTTGGCAGTCTGGGACGCTACTACAGATCCTGCCGAGGGGACGCCCGACCGGAGGTGATTCTCTGAAACCTCCTTACGGCTTTCGACATTCCTTCTCCTCTGGGTTTGTGAGCTTGGAAGAGGTCTAGGCCTGAGAGCGAGACAGAGCCGATCGGGCGGCACCCTCATATTATAAGGAACGCCTTTCCAATGGTGAACTTGGCAGTCTGGGAACGTGGCTATAGAACCTCGCCGAGGGGACGCCTGACCGGTGGGGATTCTCTATAACCTCCGTAAGGCTTTCGACTTTCCTTCTCCTGGGCATGGGAGCTTGGAAGAGGTCTAGGCCTGGGAGCGAGACAGAGCCGATCAGACGCACCCTCCACTGCAAAGGGGAACACTAAAATCACTTCTTACCTTTCAATAGCTCGTATTTTGAGCTACAATCCTTTGTCTTCAAATTGCAATATGAATTTGAAGATTCTGTGAAGTAAGAAGGAGATGAGGATACAACACTACTAGTATTGTTAATGCTCAACTGCTCGTAGTATGAGAGCTATAAAAACTTCTAAAGGAAGCGTAAACTAATTCTATTTATTCTGACTTCCTCAAAAAGGAAGTTAGCTTAAATTCTCCTCAATCAATTTTAACTTTACTACCCCGTTATTAATGAATAAATATTAAAATTTTCCTTTTGCAAACTATGTGAGTGTCTACCGAAAAGTTTGGTAGTTACACGTAAACAATTCTTTGAAAATTTCGAAGCCAAAGTAATTAAAACAAATTAATATGCGTATGCCGAACCAAAGACCCAGTACTTCCCTGCAAAAGATAGCCCAGAAGATCGATGGCGATGAAATCCAAAAATCAAGTCAGGAGGAACTGCAAACGTTGTTTACATTCCAAGCGACAGAGAAAATATGATAGAAAACGGGAATGGTTCCTAATCCTGCCACCCAGGGCAGGACGGTAGATCACCTGACCTACCTGCAGCGTGTGCCGCGAGATTTGAATTTCTGTCATGGATGACGGAGTCTTAGCTATGTATATATCTGACAGGTAAGTTGATTGTATGAAATTAGTAATTCTCCAAAAATAACTGCAGGTAACCAAAACATTTGTAAATTTTTGGAGACTAGTTCAGCATATTCACAAACGCATGAATAACGAGATCCATCCTAGTATGCAGTGAAAGTGAATATTAGTTTTTCTTTTTTTTTTTCTTGTGAAAGGCATTTAAATGACTGGAAAGATTTTGTATTATATAAAAGGGATAATTATAAGCAATGGGTTTATGGCGAAAGAAACTAAGGTAATTTTAAGGACTGAAATATGTAAAATAACTTGGCTTTTTTCATTCTCAATATTTTCTAAGTTGTTTATATACTACTGTATAATAGTACTATCTCAAAACATTTCAAATAAAACTCAATAATATTAAAGTAATACCTCAAAATTTAAATTGAAAACTGCAGGAGTAAAACATATATGATCTTTTGAAGTTTAATATAAGGCGGATTGGTAATTCATTTTACAGTTCTTTTACCATACAACAGTACAGTAGTACCTCAGGATACGAAATTAATCCGTTCCAAGGCAGCCTTCGTATGAGTTTTTTGTATCTTGGACCGCATTTTACATGTAAAATGGCTAATCCATTCCAAGCCCTCCAAAAACACCCCAGTAAATTTCATAATAAAGCTAAGCTGACCTATAAACATGGAATTTTTATTCTAAACTTAATATTAATAATACTTACCTGTATAATTTATCTAGCTCTAAATCCCCAAAAACCCACCAAAATTTACCACATTAGCAACCCTGTTACCTCCTACTCTGTCCGCCAGTTGGCAACGCTGCCGTTGACAGTTACAAAACCTTCCCTGAAAATCAGTTGTGATAGGCAGATCGTGGGGTAGGATGGTTGGGACTAGATAAATTATAAAGGTAAGTAGTATTATTAATATTAATTTTAGAATAAAAATTCCATAGTATTAATAAACATTACCTTAATACAATTAATCTAGCCCGATTAATCACATTGAAAAGGAGGAGGGAATCTGAGTACAATTTCCCCTTCGGACAGAATAGGACATAAAACAATCAAAGAAATATATATCATAGGCAGTTAAAAACTCAACCCGAGGTCTAAGATACTAAGAACTCAAAGTTGCCTACCATAATGCTGCAGAACTGCGGTAGTAAAGGACAAGGAGTAAGTGTATAGTCAGTCTGTACTAAAGTCAGGTGACCGACCAGGTGACCAGTCAGACAAAATGAAGACAGCAAGGCTGCACCCTGATGACTTTATCAAGCACTACAATGACACCTGCTCTCTCACGAATGTCTGGCGCCAAGAGAGAGGATCGGGTATTGACAACTCTTTCCCTGAAGGATGAGTGCCTGGACTGCCTGGGCGATTCAAAGCTAAGCAAACATTGGGGTGTATCAACGCAACCCGACGTCGCCAGCAGCGATATTGGCTCATGAGCAACTCCTGACTCGAGCTTTCTGGTGCCAAGAGAAAGGAGCGCGGAGCAAAAAGGCAACTCAGTCCCGAAGGACGAGTGCCAGCAGTCCAACCTAGTCTCATGTTAAACGATCATCGGAGGCTGTATCAATGCAACTGACATCGTCAACAAGAAACTCAGGTCTACTAAAAGTTGTCTGATCTCGCACGAGTGTCTGACTCCGAGAAAACAGGTGAGACAAAAAGTAGATGGTGAACAAGTCACCACATGACAGCAGATGATCCATCGACTAATTCCCTATCCAGAAGGACAATGGAAGAAGCGTGAGTTGTCAGGACAAGCGAACCAGTGGCTAGTCCTAGGTCGGCATCGACTTTGGGAGAAGTATAGTCGCCAGTGCCGACAACCCAGTGGCCGGTCCCATGTCACACTGACAATGGAAGCTGCAAGAGTTGTCAAGCAGCTAGTGCTTGTCATCAACAACACCTAAATACCAAACTGCCTAATTCCCATTATAACTAAACCAAAAACTGCCATAAGTTATAATGTAAAAATAAAAATATATACAACAAAAAAGAAAAAATAATATACAGGTAGCAACCAAACGTAAAACAGGAAGACTACCTAATTCTCCGGTGTGACGACCTGTCCTGCCATCACCCACGGGCCCAAGGAACGAGGCAAAAAACAGAATTAGAATGCTAAGTCGCCGCCTCAAGCACCTTGGCAACCGAGACGTTCTTCATAAAAGCTACTGATGTAGCAACTGCTCTAATACTGTGTGCTCTCGGCGTCTGGCCCTCACAGGCAGCTGAACCACCAGTTTTAATAATAATAAGACCTCTGAGAAAAAAGGATACACCATTCTTTAATATAGGACTCGACATTTCGGGGTGAAACAAACAGATGACGGGGACGACCCTGAATGCCCTTCGTCCGGTGTAAATAGCATGAGCGCGCCCTAACAGGGCAAAGAACTAATTCCTCATTTAAATTACCAACAAAGTCTACCAACGACTTCAGCATGAAAGACCTGGGAATGGGATTATCAGACGATTCAGTCTTTGCAACAAATTCGGGAAGGTATGACAAATCATGTCTTGTCCAGATCTAGCAACCAGAGAAGAGAGTGCTTGCAGTTCACCCACCCTCTTGGCTGTAGCTAGCGAGACAAGGAAGAGTGTCTTAGAAGAGGGGTCCCCAAAATCGGCCGTATTCAGAGGCTCAAACAGAGGGAACCTAAAGACTTTAAGGACTTTATTAATGTCCTATGTCGGAGGAGAACACTGCAGACTGGGTCGGCCAACTGTCGCGCCACTCTTGAGGAGAACCCTTTGTGCTTGGAGAATCTCCTGACATTCTCCAGGCATGAAGATGAGCATGTGGAGCCTCTGATGGAACCGATGAAAAATAATTTGTCGAAAATTGTATTTTTCCTAACTATACAAACCTGAGGTCCTTTACAATAGGAAGGTAACTAGCGGCAGCTGGAACGGTCGTAAGCTTCGAACAAGGGACTTCGGTAGTTAACTGCTTGTCCGACAGAGCGCGAACCGCGCGACTGGGAGGTGAAGAACCACTTTGCTTTAGGCCCAGGAAAACGCAGAGTGAGGGGTGGCATGAGGTGGGACTATGTGTAAAGGACCTCAGGTTTGTATAGTTACGTAAAATACAATTTTTGACAAATTGTTATTTGTTCCGATACGAATACAAACCATTGGTCCTTTACAATAGGAAGACTCACTTCTTGGTGGGAGGAATCTGAGTCTTAAGAGCAGACTAGTGTTCGCCCAACCTTGGATTCCCTCCCTGGTTGTAAGAGCAGAGGGAGGGATCCTAGCCTCTGCACAATGATCGGGGTATGTACTGCAGGATCAATGGTCAGACCTCTGGACCCAAGTAATATGAGGGAGGCAAGCGTACCTCTTAAAACTAGCAAGCAAGAACTTGTTCCTATTGCAAGAGGCAATATGAAGTCATGGGTTTCTCTTTTGTTGGCTTCCACTTCCCCCCCCTTCTTGGGGGAAGTGGTGGATACAGTATTTGCTCCTATCCCTAGTGAAAGGGATAGGATGGGGCTCGGTCATGTAGCTCACCTGCATTGTATCCTGTTCCAGCGTAGTGACGACCGCATCCCTCTGCCCACAGGTAGAGGGGGAGAAAAAGATGGGGAAGAGACGCCAGTCACACACTCATTCACTCATCCATTCATGCAGTCACACCAGGATGCGATGCTGTTCTGTTCGCTCGGGTGCTGGGTAAGCTACACAACGTGTTGAGCAGCCACCACGGGTCCCAAGGAAAAAGTGTCCAAGGTCCTGTGGGCAATATCCCGAAGGTAGAAGGAGGTGAAGGTGGTCTGGTTAGACCCCTGCCTTCAGGACCTGCGCCACAGAGAAGTTCTTGCGGAACACAAGGGAAGGACCAATACCTCTAACTGCGTGGGCTCTCGGACGAAGGGTATGGATGTCGTCGCTACCACCAGCTTCGTACGCCCTCCTGATCACCTCACGCAGCCAGAAAGGAGGAGTGTTCTTGGAAACTTCTTTCTTGGTCACCCCGGTGCTAACGAAGAGGTGTCGACACTCAGGCCTGAAGTGTCGAGTTCTCTTCAGATAGCGCCGTAGCGCCCTCACAGGACAAAGCAGCAACTCATCCGTATCATTGTCGGTGAAGTCCATTAGGCAGGGGATTGTGAAAGACTCAAACCGGTTGTCAGGGACCGAAGGATTCTGAGTATTAGCTACGAAGTTCGGGACGAAATCGAGCGTCACAGATCCCCATCCCCTGGTATGCTTGACATCGAAGGAAAGACCATGAAGTTCCCCTACTCTCTTCGCCGATGCCAGGGCCAGCAAGAAGAGGGTCTTGAGGGTCAGATCCCTGTCTGACGACTCTCGGAGTGGCTCGAAGGGTCTGCGAGTCAAACTCCTAAGGACGAGAGTCACATCCCACCCTGGGGGCCTGAGTTCCCTGGGTGGGCAAGACCTTTCGAAGCTCCTCATTAGCAAGGAGATCTCGAACGAATTTGAGATATCCACTCCCCTCAGTTTCAGGACTAGGGCCAGGGCGGCTCTTTGACTGTGGGGACAGAGAGGAGCTTGTCTCGGCGTAGGAACACAAGGAAATCCACTACCTGCTGAAGAGTGGCTCTGAGAGGAGATAGACCCCGTCTACAACACCAACCACAGAAGACGGCCCACTTTCCCTGGTACACAGCTGCAGAGGACTGTCAGACATGCCTAGCCATCTCTGTTGCTGCTCGAAGAGAAAAGCCTCTCGCTCGCAAGAGATGATGGATAACAGCCAGCCGTGAAGATGTAGAGACTGGACTGTCTGGTGGTACCGTTCTACGTGTGGCTGGGCGAGAAGATTGTGCCAAGGGGGAATCTCTCTCGGTGCTTCTGCAAGCAGAGCCAGCAGGTCCGGGTACCAGGATCATCCTGAGATTCGGGGTGGCCAGACTCGGCTGATCACCTTGCGAATCAGGCAGAACAAGGGAAAGGCGTACGTGAAGAGGTTATCCCACGGGTGTTGAAGAGCGTCCTCTGCAGCTGCCCATGGGTCCGGCACGGCTGAAAAGAAAACCTGAAGTTTCCTGTTGTACAGGGTGGCGAACAGATCCACTACTGGACGCCCCCACAGCTGAGCTTGTCTGCTACTACATTCCTCTTGCATGGAATGTAGCGGGCTGACAGCTCTACTGAGTGAGCCACAGCCCACTCGTGCACCTGCAGCGTCAACTGGTGCAACGGGAGGGACACTAGGCCCCCCTGTTTGTTGACGTATGCCACTACCATGGTGTTGTCACACATCAACACCACCGAGTGTCCCATTAAGCGGTCCTGGAACTCTTGGAGAGCGAGGAACGCTGCCTTGAGCTCCAGGACATTGATGTGAAGGTGCTTGTCATGATGGTCCCACACTCCTGCAGTCAGTAACTCCTCCAGGTGTGCGCCCCATCCCTCGGTGGACGCGTCTGAAAACAGCAACATCTCAGAGTGTGTGTGTGTGTGTGTGTGTGTGTGTGGAGAGGCACTCCTCTTAAGAAGTTCCTGTCGTCCAGCCACCAGGCTAGGTCCTGCCTCACCTCCTCCGTGAGAGACACGGAGAAGTACGGTGGGTCTCCTGCCTGTGACCAACTCTCCTTTAGTCTCCACTGAAGAGACCGCAGGTGAAGACGCCCGTGAGGGACTAACTTCTCGAGTGACGACAGGTGGTCGACCACGACTTGCCATTGCTGAGCTGACTGTTCCTGCCGAGACAGGAACCGGTCGGCTGCCTCCCTGAATCTGCTGATCCGCGAGTCTGCGGGGAAGACTCGCCCTGCTACCATGTCGATCAGCATACCCAGGTACTTCATCCTCTGCTTGGGCTCGAGGTTGGACTTCTCAAAGTTCACCACGATCCCCAGATTGTGACAGAACTCGAGGAGTCTATCCCTGTCCCGTAGCAACTGTGAGCAGGAGCTCGCCAGGACTAACCAGTCGTTGAGATACCTCAGAAGACGTATCCCCGACGAGTGGGCCCAAGCAGACACCAGAGTGAACACTCGCATGAACACCTGTGGGGCGGTTGAGAGACCGAAGCAAAGTGCCCTGAATTGGTACACCGTCCCGTCGAGGATGAAGCAGAGGTACTTCCTGGAGGATTAATGGACGGGTATCTGAAAATACATGTCCTTCAAATCCACTGAAAACATGGAATCGTTCTCCCTGATAGAGTCGAGCACAGAACGTGCTGTCTCCATCGTGAACCGAGACTGGCGAACGAATCGGTTCAGGGGGAGAGAGATCTATCACCGGGCGCCTTCCTGTCGAAGGGCTATGTCCTTTGGTGTTCCAGGAAAGTAGGTCTGAAGATGGACCGGGTTGGAGGTGAGGGGTGGCCGAGACTCGAAGGGTAGTAGATATCCCTCCCGAAGAACATCTGCTATCTAGGTCTCTGCTCCGTAGTGCTGCCATATTGCCCAATGGCTCGCCAGGCACCCCCCCAACTTCCGGCAGCAGGTGAGGGGGAACGCCGTCCCTAGCATTTCCCGCTCTCTTCGACATCTTCCCGGCTCCTCCTTGTGGAAAGGAGGGCTGATTGCGGCCGACCGCTAAACAAGCTCTTGGGCTTGGCCCCAGTCGATTGAGGCTGCCCAGAAGCCTTCGAGACAGCCTGGTGTACCAGACGGTCACTGTCATCAGTGCGCCGTCGCTCCACCGCAGCATCCACAATTCTCCTGGGAAGAGAGAGGAGGAACTCCGCACTGGTCCGTTGAAAAGACCCAATGCCGCCTCACGCCTAGCCGCCCTGGACACTCGGGTGAGGACTGCGTCCCTACGCCGAAGTACCAGGTTGGCCCACAGGTTTGCCGTCTGGTGGGCGAGGTAGGAGATGGCTCTACCTCCAGACTGGCATAGCCTCCCGAAAGCCGGGTTGCCTTCAGGAGTGATGTTTCCCAAAGTGGCCGCGACTTTGGACACTGAGGGACCACAGGTCTAGCCAGGAGACTGCCTGGAAAGCCGCCATGGCGGTGGATTCCAGTGCAAGTGCCTCTTGCTGCGAGAACCACAAGTTCTCCGACAGGAGCTGCTGCAGAGACACCCCCAGACCGGAGTTAGCCTAGCTAGCTCCGGGTTAACCTGTCGGGGCGGCATCGGATCCTCTGAAGGCACGCAGAACCTCCTCTGCCGCAGTAGAGGCGGGGGAAGTAGCTTGGACGACCTACCGGACCGTAGCAAACCCTCTTGTCTGGAGACAAGCAAGTCAACCTGGTCCAGCACCGAGTCAGCCAGCTCTGATCGCTGCAGACCCACCGTCGTCTTGGGTTCCTTCTTAGGACCCCAGAACGACTCGAGCTGGGACATGGGCTCAGAAGGTGGGAGCGGCGATCCTTCCCCGAGGTCGTTGTGCTGACGAATCAGCGCAATAACCTCTGCAAAATTCCTCTGGACCTCAGGAGTGACCGCATCTTGAGGAGTAGGATCGTCAAGCCCCTCTAACAAGAACGACTCCCAAGACCCTCCTCCTTCAGAAGGAGGAACAGCGACAGAGACTGTGAGGAGCGTGCCCCTCACGATCACTCCTTGTCGCCTCGCCCTTCCCGGTGTAGCCCGAGGAAGTTGAAGGAATAGGAAAAGAAGACCTGACGCTCCCCCCTCGCTCACTGGCAGAAACGTTGTGCTTGGGGGGCTGCAGGCCATCGTCAACCAGCGGTGGCGATCGAGATGCAGCGGCTCTCCTGGGGAGAGCAGCTGGACTGAGTACAACAGCTCCGGTCCCGTGCGTCAGGGGAGCTGCTGCTGGTCTCCCTACCCGCCTGGTCCCGATGGGAGCGGCGGTCAGGAGACCTGCAGAGACCACTGTTGCGGTGGGAGCGGCACCTGTCCTCACAACGCATCGAACCGCTGGAAGCAGCCGAAGACTTCCTGGCAAGTATCCATTCCGACCCTTGAACTTCGTTCGGTCTCAACAAGGCATCTGCTAAGACATTGTGATGGCCCAGGATAAACTGAGAGACCAACGTAATCCCTGTCTTCTGCCCAACACAGGATTGATCGCGCTTCTTGAGTGAGACGGTCCGACTGTGTGCCATCTTGGTTTCTTAAGTACGAGACTGCTGTGGTGTTGTCGACGAAGATCGCGACAACCGACTCCAACAGTTGATCCAGAAATGAAAAAAGGCCTAGGTACACTGCCCTTAGTTCCTTCCAATTTATTGACACGGTCCTCTCTTCCTCTGACCAAAGGCCCGAAGCGGCTTCGGAGCCCAGTTGCGCGCCCCAACCTTGATCAGAGGCATCTGACCAAAAGATTGGGTGCAGCGGAACTGAAAGAAGAGATGTCACTAACTTGAGGCGGTGAACTTGCATCCACCAACGGAGATCCTTCCGACTGTGGAGAGGAGGCGACTATCGTGTCCTTGGACACGAAATCCCACGACTGGCGAAGTGTCGACTGAAGGGACCTCATTCTGAGACGACCTCCGGGAACCAGTTGGATGAGGGATGACAAATGGCCCAGGAGAGTCCTCCAAAGAGAAACTGGCTGCATTATGGAGGAAAAAAATTCTTCGACCAGACTTAGAAGCTTGTCTATCCATTTTGGAGCGGGAGAAGCCCTCAAAATCTGGGAATTCAAAACAATCCCCAGATAAGTCATGATCTGGCAAGGGATATGAATGCCCAACTCGACACAAAGAAACAGAACTATCTCCCTCGACCGAAGACATTTCTCTAGAGATTCGGCCTGGACTAACCAATCGTCCAGATACCGAAGCATCCTTACATTTAACTGATGCAGAATAGCCGAAACAGGAGCCATCACCCCTGAGGCGCCAGAAACCTGAGATGTACTCTGGAAAAACGAGCCAGGAGGAGGAGGTTGTTGGGTTGGAGCAGAAGGTACGGACCTGGCACTAAACTTGCGCTTACTGCTTGAAGGAACGGGAGGAAGACCAGAGGAAAAAACCCTTGATAAGGCCCAGTGAGCTTGGGAAGAGGCATCACCTTGATGTTCCTTCAAAACCTCAGATATATCAAATAGGGAATCGCCAAAAGAAGAGGACAACAAACGGTTTCTCTGAATCTCTGATACAGAGGAGGGTAACTGTGACAAATACAGGCTATGCCTTAGAGAAACAAGAAAGGCTTGCATTGAAGCGGCAAGCTCGTTCTGATGTACAGAAGCGATTGAAATAGATGAGCAGAATTTCTCAAAAAGAGGAGCATTGGGAGGAACAAACCCAGAGTCCTTGATATACATTAAAAGACCTCCGAGGACCCACATATTGAAGGATTGAGCTTCTTGTAAGAGGCTCATAACAGACTCCATAGCAATAACGTCTTCAATTGAGACCGAGACCGAGACCGAGAACGAGCCTTGGAAAGCAAAGGTTGACCCGAAAGTCGGACAAAATCAGGATTTGGTTTGGGGGGTCGAGAGAATGAAGTATCATCCGCCACCTGATAAACTCCTCTCCGGTGTCGTAGAAGAGAAGAGAGCTTCCTCTTCCCTTCCCCGATCACCTTCGAAAGTTTAGCGGCGACGTCCGCCCTCACTCTCGCGAACCTCTGAGCACGGGAAAAACGTAAAAATTCCCGTGACCGGGAAGGACCGTCAAGAAAAATCCCTTCTGTAATACAATGAGGCAGAGGCTGCTTCTGCTTAGGCCTCACCTGAGGAAGAAAACTCAAAATTAAATCAAAAAGTTTCTTGAACTTGACATCATGACCGCCATTCAAAGAAACATAAATATCACACGAATCCACGTCATCATCATCATCATTGTCAGATCCTAACTGAGAAACTTCCCCTAAAGTAAGATCCTGACGACTAGCTATCTTAGGTCTAACACTAATACCCCTCCCCCCTTCTCCTAAATAAGCGCCCTTTGGCATAGTTACGGGACTAACAGGGGACACATTGGGTAAAGAATCGTCAGGCACCTGCCCGGACCGGATCCCCCCCCTAGGCCTTCGCCACGATGGGGTTCACAAGCCCGGGTATCTGTCGCACCGTTACCCATGGTGCTGTCGACAGGTACCTGATGAGGAGCTGAAAATGAATCTAAAAAGTGTTAGACATTCTAGTAAAAGCTTCTTCAAAATTCTCTGACAGCTTGTTAAACTTAGCTGAAATGTCTCTATCTAGCTAAACTAAGCTGTAATTTTTCAAACTTTTGTTTTCAACTAGTTTCCACTGCCAAAACCTTTGAATCAACATCAGAAACGACTTCACTATTTACCGGTTGTACAGGTGGCAAAGCATAAATTAATTTGGAATCGGAATCACACGATACCGAACCCGAAGAGCCAGAACAATGAGCGCACAAATCAAGGAAATCATTAGATACAGGTCTAGCTACCGATTTCTTTTTCTCCTTAATAAATCTGTTACGCTGCAAGATTCTTTGATGTTTCATATAGGCTAAGTCATCAAGTCTTCGTCAGACCAAGGCTTACATAAGTCACAACGATAAGTCAAGTCACAAACCTGTCCACGACAAAAGCTACAAATGTCATGGGGTTCATACTCCCTGTTACTCATCCTTGTCCCACAAGCCGAGCAATTCCTGATGTTGCTGGCAGAAAGCAGCAGCATTGAATTATCTTGGCAATCCATGGGACTGTTGGACAGGTCACATAATTCCAGGTCGCGCAAAAATTTGTAATATAATATAAATACCACAATAGAAATAAAAGTTAATTCACTATTTCGTGGATGTAATACGTGAGTGGTAATTAACATAAAGTCGCATTAACAATTAATGAGAGCTTTAAAGGCACAAAAAGTTTAGGAAATTTATAAAGAGCGGCCATGATGTAAACAACACGGGCGCTTGTTAACAACTGATTTTCAGGGAAGGTTTTGTAACTGTCAAGGGCAGCGTTGCCAACTGGCGGACAGAATATTTGGTAACATGGTTGCCAATGTGGTAAATTTTGGTGCGGTTTTTGGGGATTTAGGGCTAGATAAATTATATTAAGTTAATGTTTATTAATAATGAAATACTACAACAATTTGGACCATTCAATACCTAACTTAATACGTACTAGTAGTACTAATGTGTAAGTACCTTTAAATAAAGTGTATTAGTGTACATGGTATACAAGAAATACTGTACGTACATATGTAGTAAAATGTGGAGGCTTACCTTTCGGGTGAGGCTATCTCCGAAAGTGGCGACAGAGGAGGAGGACAAACGGCAGAAAATTTGTTACGTAGTACGTACACAACTTAACGAAACACATTAAAAATGTCAGGAAACATAAATTAAACTTTACGAAACACATTAACAAAACCGTAACACTTAACTTTACAGAAAACTTAAAAATGATATTGTCATGTTACAATAAAGTTTTATACATACTTACCTGACAGATATATACTTAGCTATAGACGACGGAGTCTATAGCTAAGTATATATCTGGCAGGGAAGTTGAATGTATAAAATTATTATTTTCTTATTTATTTATTTATTTTTTTTTTACATTATTTTTACTTTTTTATACTTTGTTTTTTTTTTTTTTTTTTTTTTTTCTTTTTTCTTTTTTTTTTTTTTTTTTTTTTTTTTTTTTTTTTACAATATTTCAATTTCTTCACCACCAAATGGATGCCAGTCTGTGTACGGAATTTTTCAAACCACCCATGAGAAGCCTTGAAGTCTGGGGTTGCCGTCAATGTCCCCTCTCCTTCGTCGTCTTCGGCTTGGGCAATCAAATCGCCGAAAATAGCACTGGCCTTCGGGCAGATTGCCGTCTCGGTTATCGTATTGCCAGCGATTTCTTTCTCCTCAATCCATAGAAGCATCCTCTCCATTTCATCATGCACGTGGCTCCTCTTGTTGGACAAAATAGTCACGCCCTTGGAAGGTGTAGCTGCTTTGATGGATTCCTTCTGCTTAAAGATGGTGCCTATCGTCAACGGATTTCAGCCATATTCCTAACCGATCACACTCAACCACATGCCAGCTTCATACTTTTTTATTATACATTTTTGTCTGCATAGAAAGTATTCTCTTCTTTCCGTGAACTTCAGCAACCTTCTTGGGACCCATGACTATACTGTACGTAATTAAGTTATGTAGTATACTAATTAAGTTCTCACACAACACGATAAAGCAGTACAACGAAATCACTAACACGAATTTACGTTAACAATCAAAATCATATATGTGAACGAACAAATTCCGCATGCGTACGATAACGCTGGTGAGAAGCAATGGCTGAAGAAGAACACCGCTACGTAGATGCATGATGGGAGAGATGCTGACCAATAGGAGAGAAGGATCTTATGGCGGTGACTAGCATCAGGAACCAATGGGAGAGTGGGAGGATGGTGGCGAGTCTACTCAGTTGGCGGCATGCAAGTTTTAAAATTGTTATCAGTGGTCTGGACGAATCTTGGACTTTACAGCAACAACCTTTCGTATCTTGAACAATTTTCGTATGTAGAGCCACAAAAATCTTCGTATTTGCTTTCGTATCTCGAGTTTTTCATAAGTTGAGCCTTTCGTATCTAGAGGTACCACTGTACCGTAAATATATAGTACGTACTACTGTAAAAATATAGTCGACAAACACCCTTATAAAGATTCAAAAATTACCTAGCCATAAAGCAGCCATTTAAACTTATGAAAAAGGGGAATAAAAAATCATTTAATATACAAGGCAAACTTAAAATCATAACTAACAAAGCTATTGGGATCATGACTGATAAACTCTGAAACATACCTAAAAATTCGTAGCTTCTTCTTCTTGCCATGATTGCTGAGCGAATGAGAAACATACAGGTCTTTTTGGTAATAAAGCCAGTTACCAATACCAATATGACACCCAATAACAAACCACTCTGGAAATTGGAACATTCTTTAATGACAGCAATTTTAAAAATGTCCAAAAGGTCACATTTAAAACTAGAAAATTTGTGTACTCAAGTAATATAAGTAAGCTATTTAGAAAACTTTGTTTTGACATCTTGAGTATGATCACTTCTCCTATTAAGATAAAGGAATGTCTGATACTTGTACTATATTACATTAACTGAAAATATTTAAACTGAAATGATGTTTAAGTTTCCTAATTACAAACTGCATACTTGAATTATGCATCATAACTCCTAGTGTGACTAGTTTAAAGAGTTATACGTATTTGAAACAGTCAGAGCCTACATTGTTCTTTTAAGTGGGTATCCTCACTGAATGGGGAGCACCCACTGTCATCAGAAGTAATTCTATGCCCATGCAACATGAGCAGGGATGAGAGTTTGTATTTATAAAAATTTAAAAAATAATAACCTTTTGCATTTATACAACATGCAATTCACCTATTTTAACTTTGTCAAGCTGGGACTTGAAATAATGAAAACATGAAAGCTGAACCAAAATAAGTTCTCAGATCCAAATGATACTCCAATCCAAGGTGATCGAAGTAGTAAAAGACACTGGTCCTCACTTATGTAAATTTACTAGGCAGCCTTGGAGCAAAAATGAAAAGCAGTGAATACTTGGAAACGTAAAATAATGCACCAATATTTCACAAAAGCAATGATACAGTGCTCAATCTCCAACCTCTAACTTACCTCCCTAAAGCAAAACGGCATGGACAGAATGGAAACTCCAACGATGGAATTTGCCATGTTCAACACTTGTCTTGCATTGCCTGCCATCTTGCTTACAGGTAAGTTCCGATTGAAAACTTCAAGAAACCATCAGTGCCTGAAAGAAAAAATGTTTTTTGGAATGATCAAACATAAGAGTTGTAGGAATTATGCTAATAATATACGTATATGAGATCCTGACATACACTGCCGAGGGAAGATCAGTTCTCAAGAGTTCCTCTAAAACTGCAAAAAACTGTTGGCAACTCTCTTAAATAGGTTGAACCAGGGCTAAACTTTCAGATACTTGTTTATGATTTTTCTCGAGCACAATATTTATTCATATTAATGTTTGTTTCTTGAAGTTTACATAAAATCACTGAGAGAGACAGAGAAACATGTTCATATAAAATAAGTTTTTACTGGACTATTTTATTCTGCAGTGCTGTTTAGTTATCTATGTGTATTCTATACATTTTATTTACTTATTGTGTTCAAATCAGCTGGTCAACATTTGGCTCGTTTTCGACAGCCTAGTGGATATTAGAATATTCACAACTTGATATCCACAAGTTGAGGGGATACACCACCACTTTGACATCTTGGTGTAAATTGAAAAAGCCAATCCTATGCTTTTACTGGATAGATACTTGAAAGTAAAAAAATGCCATTCACAAAGGAATTTAAACATGCAGATGGTCACTTACAGATTCTGAAGGAAGTTACACAAAAGGGGCTGTTGCAGAAGCTCACCCATTAAAGATATGGTTTTTGATGGTAAGATGAGGTTAGGCTACCAAACAAAATTTTAAAAAACTACAAAAAAGAAAAGCTTCCCTTACCTCTCAAGATTTTTGCACAGAGGAAAAGTGTCTCATCTCTGACGAGAGAAACTCATTAGACTACAATGCATTTCACTCACATACATAGGCTGCCCTATCTGTGTCATAACTTACTAATTATTGCCATATATCAGACTAATATGACATTTCTATGTTAAAATAATGTTTTACGTATACTTACCTGGTAGTTACATATAGCTATAGTCTCTGACGTCACGGCATTATTTCAAAACGGTAGCGCTAGTTGATAGGTCAGGTGATCCCTTCCCCCCGCCCCCTACCTGGGTACTAGGAACTATTCCAGCTAAGATCAGATTTTATATGTCTACCTGTCCACAGAGAGGAGGTGGGTGGGCTTTTGTTATGTAACTACCAGGTAAGTATGTATACGTAAAATGATATTGTTATTGTACATAAAGTTTCATACATACTTACCTGGCAGATATATACTTAGCTATAGACTCCGTCGTCCCCGATAGAAATTCGAATTTCGCGGCACACGCTAACAGGTAGGTCGGTTCAGGTGATCTACCGGCCTGCCGCTGGGTGCAGGAATAGGGAACTATTACCTTCTAAGGACAGATTTTTTCTCTTCCACCTGTCTCCTGAGGGGATGCTGGTTGGCATTCAATCGTATATATCTGCCAGGTAAGTATGTATGAAACTTTTATTGTACAATAACAATATCATTTTCATACATTCAACTTCCCTGTCAGATATATACTTAGCTGATTGGCAACCTTTGGCGGTGGTGTAAGGAGGGAAGCTAGTTACTGATTAGACAGGTAAACAACATACGTTGTAGGTAATAAATAAATAAAACCTGGTTCCTATGTGTTTAGACGAAGGGTTGACTCCTAGCTATTGCTAGGAGTCTGCTTCGTCTCAAGAGCCCTCAGCGAGGATGTGACCTAATGGCTAAGAGTTATTCTTGTAGATCTGTCAAGGGGTCCTATCCACTTACATGACAAAACACCTATGCCTACTGGCATAATTAAGGAGCACAACACCGATCCCGATCACCTGATCCTAACACGAGGGTTTGTGCTTAATTTGAAAAGAGCTATCCCAAAAACTCATTTCAAATAACCCAAAGAAAATAGTATACTTATGTTAAAATAAAATTTTTTAACTCACTAGTTAAGGATCAGTGTCGGCTCCCTATCCCAGCAACGTATCCGTAGACACGTAACCAAGAGAGAAGGATCTCTCATAGGTCAAGTTGACCTCCTTCGTGCAAAGAGAAGACAACACAGAGTTGCCATCTCCCGTAAATTACAGCTAATATGTCTCTCACGACATATTGTTATGGAAAGAAATGATATTGTTACGATACAATAAGTTTGTTCATACTTACCTGGCAGATATATATATAGCTGTATTCTCCGAAGTCCGACAGAATTTCAAAACTCCCGGCACACGCAGTGGTCGGCCAGGTGGTAGTACCATCCCGCCGCTGGGAGGCGGGCGTAAGGAACCATTCCCATTTTCTGTCAGATTTTTCTAGTGCCACTGTCTCCTGAGGGGAGGTGGGTGGGCACTTTGATTATATATATCTGCCAGGTAAGTATGAACAAACTTTATTGTATCATAACAATATCTTTTTGTTCATGAATCTTACCTGCCTGATATATATATAGCTGAATCCCACCTTTGGAGGAAGGGGGAGACAGATTCGATTTTGGGAAACAATTTCATATATATGATTGATATTTTGGTTCCTTAAACTGTTAGCATAGCTGACTTCGTGAGTACCGTCACCCAAGTCTGCATCTGCTTTACTAGAGACTCCAGCTAGGTAGTGACCTGTGAAGCTGTTGAGTTCTAGAGGATCTGTCAACGGGGGCGTGACCACAATGCAACTAGATCCTATATTAAGACCTCCAATTTCGGTACTGCATTCCTAGAGGTGCCAGCAAGGACGTGACCTGTGTAGCTGGTGCGCTCTAATGAACTGTCACGGGGAGCGTGACCACAATGTGACAGATCATATAGGTGTTGTTTAGACACCGAATGCTGTTAATGCTTCACTGGAGGTGCCAGCAAGGACGTGACCTATGTAGCTGGTGCGCTCCAGATGATTTGTCAATGGGGGCGTGACCACACTGTGACAAAAACATTTTACCCTACTATGAGGGCGAAGCAAAAACATTACCACCTGACCTAGCCTATCTGGTTAAACTTCGTAAAACCAAGGCTAATGGAGGAAGGCCGCCTAAGGCGGCCTACCCAAGACCACAAAAAAAAACTAAACACCTACATAAACATAATAAAAATAAAAAATAAAAAGAAATAAAATTAAAAAGTCCAAACTAACATATTATTTTCTAAAAGATAGGAAGAGTGCTACTCTCTGTCCCCAATATATTGTCTGCTGCGACATATGGGCCCAAAGAGTAGCAGTTCTCGTATGTAATCCTCACCTCCCGAAGGTAGTGAGAGGCAAACACTGAATTACTACGCCAAAATGTGGCATTCAAGATGTCATTGAGTGCCATGTTCTTTTGGAAGGCTACCGACGTAGAAATAGCCCTCAGTCCATGCGCATTCACCTTCAACAACTTTCATATCACTGTCTTGACAGGATGAATGCACTTCCTTGATGGTGCCCCCTGAAACAAGCCAAAAAACGCAAAGTTCTTTGAACATTTCTGGTAACCTTGGCTTGACCTGACCAAACACCACAAGTTATCAGAAGGACCTCTTATAAACCTTGGTTCCTATCTTTTCAGACGGAGGGTTGCCTTCCTAGCTATTGCTTAGGAGTCTGCTTCGTCTCAAGAGCCTCAGCGAGGATGTGACCTATGGGTAAGAGTTCTTGTGGTTTGCCGATGGGTCTTATCCACTTACTCGGCAAAGCCTAACTGGCATTTGTCAATGGGTGCTAATCCACTCATATGACCATATACCTATGCCTATAGCATAATTAAGGAGCACAACACCGATCCCGATCACCTGATCCTAACACGAGGGTTAGCGCTTAATTTTAAAAAGAGTTAAACTAAAAATTACTCACTAGTTAAGGATCAGTGTCGGCTCCCTATCCCAGCAACGTATCCGCAGACACGAACAACCAAGAGAAAAGGATCTCTTGTAGGTTGAATTGACATCCTTCGTGTAACGGGAGGTCAACACAGAATTGCATCTCCCGTAAGTGACAGCTCATATGTCCTTTATGACATATTGTTATGGAACCAAGAAGAATTCATAAAAGCTCGCACTTCATGCATAGGTTCAAACGGACTGGACATGAGGAACTTCAGAACTACATCCAAGTTCCAAGACGGCAAACTTGGGTTGTTGAACCTTCATCGTTTCGAAGATCTCAAGAGATCGTGAAGGTCTCTGTTGTCCGCCAAGTCCAGGCCTCTGTGCCTAAAGACAACTAAAAGACACTCTTATAACCCTTGATTGTAGAGACTGCAAGTTTTAGATCCCTTCTCAGAAAAGGAAGTCAGCAATCTGGCTCACAGGTCGTGGTGGAGGAAAATGCCGTTCTTCTTGCACCAACTCCTGAAGACTATCCACTTCGATTGTACACTGCGTTGGAAAACGCTCTCTTGCACTGGCGATAGCTTTCGCCATTGACGTATAGAAGCCTCTCGCTCTGGCCAACTTTTGGATAGTCTGAATGCAGTCAGACTCAGAGCGAAGAGGCTTCTGTGGTACCTCTCGAAGTGGGGCTGTCTGAAGTAGATCTGTCCTTACTGGAAGCGCTCCTCGTGGGAAGTCTACTGCAAAGGCCATGACCTCTGTGAACCACTCTCTCGCAGGCCAGAACGGGGGCGAACAAAGTCATTCTCGTCCCTTCCGACACCGCAAACTTTCTCATGACTTCCCCTAAGATCTTGAACGGGGAAAGGCGTACAGGTCCATCCCCGTCCAGTCCCAGAGAAGTGTGTCTATCGTCACTGCAGCTGGGTCGAGTACTGGGGCGGAGCAGTACAGTGGAAGCCTCTTCGTTCTGGACGTCGCAAAGATATCCACGAGCGGACGTCCCCATAACCCCCACCCCCACAGCTCTTGGCATACCTCCAAAGCAGAGTCTACTCGGTTGGCAGAAGTTGACCTCGTCTGCTGAGGAGATCTGCCCCAGAACATTCTCTACTCATGCTACAAAACTTCGTAAGGATCATGACGTCCAGTGCCCTTGCCCACAGCAAGATCTCTTTGCCAGAGCAAAAAGGGACTGAGACTGTGTTCCTCCCTACTTCTTCAAGTACGCCAGAGCTGTGGTGTTGTCTGAGTTGACTTGGACTATTCGACGAGAGACTTTTTCTTGGAAAAACTGGAGAGCTAAAAAGATGGCTGCCATTTCCTTTTAGGTTTATGTGCCAGGACACCTGTTCCCCTCTCCAGGTGCCTGCCACTTCTTTCCCCCTAATGATGCTTCCCATCCCGTGGTGGACGCGTCGGAGAACAACACTAGGTCGGGGCTCTGAGCTGAGAGACACGCCCTCCGACAGCTACACTGGATCTAGCCAACATTTCAAGTGATGTTTTACCTCTCCTGAAATTTCCAAGATCATGTGTAGATCTTGGTTTTTTTTCCAATTGTACTTGAGAAAAAAATGTAACGGTCTGAGGTGCAGTCTCCCCAAGGAAACAAACTTCTCCAGCGAGGAAATGGTCCCCAGTTAGACTCATCCATTCCCTCACCGAGCACGAATCTTTCCTTAGGGAAGGCTAAACACCTTTGTCTAAGCCTTGCTGCTGACGTCCCTGGGACGGAAAAGCTCGAAAAGCCACTGAATCCATCTGAATCCCCAGATACACGATGGATTGGGTTGGGATCAGATGTGACTTTTCGAAATTCACCAGTAGTTCCAGGGACTTCACCAACGATTAAGTTGTTTGAAAATCCTTCAGACACCGCGTTTGAGTGGAGGCATGAATGAGCCAGTCGTCCTTTGAAGATAACAATTGCGAAGGAGGAGACTGAGGGGCCCGCAGGCTGAAACTATTCTTCAAAAGAGGCTCAAAGCCATCGAACCAAGACCTCTTCTTCTTCTCAACTGACACACGTTCGGGAAGATGGTAACCGTGCTCTCTAGACAACCTCTGGAGAGCTGCATGAAAACCTAGAGAGCAAGGCAACTGGTGAAAGAGCGGAACGAGGAGAAGAGAAGGGACTGCCTGTACTCTTGATTGGCAGCCTATCATCCTTCCTCTCACGATGTGGCTTTGCCTTTCTCACTGCAATCAACAAAACAAGTTGTTGTTGCAAAGACACAATCATCCTTTTCGATGGAGAACATTCCTTCTCAGGCAAAAGGCTGATCCTTTGAGAAGACGATGGGCTAGGGGAAAGCCCTCCTCCTTCTCACATGGACCGCCAAGGATATATCTTAGGAGCGACCGAAGCGCTCAAAAGCATACTCATCGGAAGACGTCCTCTCGGTGAAGATCGCAACACAGTAGAAAAAGAGACGAGGACGTGAAGCGGTCCCCCTCCCTGAGACCTACATCATACATTCTCAGCTCTACTATGCAGAGTCTTCCAATTGTCCCAGGAGACGACTGCAAAGCAGAAGGAGCTAACGGACGAGAAGCGTCCCCCCTCCGAGGAACCAAAGACGACGGCCGCCTGTGCGACCTATATCGTCTTCGTTCTCCTCAGAGGGAGCGAGACCCTCCGAGAGTTCCAACTCCTGCGCTGGGAGGACGTCTCTGAAGACTAAAGTAATCTTTCAAGATTCAAATTCTATGAGATTATGAGCCATGACATCACCTATAGACGAATCTTGACTATGAGAGATGTTCAGAATCATTTCTAGATCATCTATGCTATTCCAGTTTTTCTGCAGGAAAAACTGGAGAGGTGTGAATTTCATCTATTCAGGGAAAACAAACTTCTCCAGCGAGGAAATGGTCCCCTGCAATTCATTCATTCCCTCACCGAGCATGTTTTCCTTCCACTAATATGGCTGCGTTTTCACTAAAAAAAACAGGAGTAATTTGAAGACACTGTAGAAGATTGTTTCATTTGTTTCTTCCTAAAAGTCCTCCTTCCTGAGATCCATTACTATTCTCTGATTCTCGGCGAATGTCTGAAGAAGCATTACGTTGTGCGTCCATCCAAGCGTCCTGCCGAGCGTCGCGCTCGGCGCTGTCGTATTTGGCAGCGGAAGGAGTCCCCTTCATAATCGAGCAAGGGACGTCTCGGCGAACTAATTGACTGCATCTCTTGCACATCATTCTTGTTTCGAGGGAAATCATGTGTGTTATGCCGCCGAGTAGACTCGGACAGAATTCTGTTACCATGCGGTAAACAGAACCGAAAAAAAGGTCTAATACATATATATATATACATACATTCATATATATATAACCATACATATATATATACATATACATATATATATATATATATATATATATATATATATATACATATACATACCATATATATACACATACTACATACACAAATATATATATTTTTTTTTTTTTTTTTTTTTTTTTTTTTTTTTTTTTTTTTTGTTTTTTTTTTTTTTTTTTTTTTTTTTTTTTTTTTTTTTTTTATGAAAAAATTCTCGCAAAGTGAAGATGTTCAGCATGTATGCTAGAATTCCCTTTCAACCCGAGGCTAAGGCCGTGATTGTAGGGTAGAAATACGGTTTAGTCCGTCAATCCCGCAGGAGAGAGAGAGACGTAAACCTACTGCGCATAGCAGACAATCAGATGGAACTGAGCACTGGCATTACGCATTAGTGACAGCAGACTCCGAGAACGTTCGTCGTTCCTCCGGGCACTGCTCTGCCTGAGTTGTGCCACCTACACCATTCTACGAATGAATAGGTTTACTATCATTATAGAGCAGAAACCAAAATCCATCAAACTAGTATATTTAAGCGAAACTGAATTGCTAAATATAAAAGGCTAACTTGGTATTGTCATAACAATACCTTAAATGTTTAAAAATAGGGAAACCGGCAACCCTGAATAGTTGCAGGGAGAACCGATTAAATGTAATAAGAATAATCGTACTCTCGGTTGTCCTCGTAGGAGTAACTATGGTATGAGTATATAACTTGAACCATACAACAGTTTGATAGTAATATGACGTAAGGGCAAAAATAATATTACTATGATACAACATCGCTTGTTCACCTTTACCCGGCAGATATATATATACATATATCTGACTGGTAAGTTTTATGAACAACGTAGAGTATTTTAGACACTTGGACAGCTACCTCCCTACTACATTCTGCCTCACGAGGTAGGGAGAGCCATCACGCGGTAGTGTTTTTGTCAATGAGAAATTATACGCTTACGCGATAGAATGAACACTCATGGTATTCTTCACTACACTACTATAACTTTCCAATGCAAACATGATTCCAGGCTACGCAGCGATTTAGAATCACAGATAGGGTATTACCCTCCAAAGACACTATTGTAGGGCCCGAAGGCATCACAGGTCTTTGGAGGGATAAATTCTACTGGACGGGTAACTTGTGTTACACGCCTGGAGGAAGACCTCCTTACCACTATCACGTTTCTAGTTTACGTACCTATGATTCATAAGCCTTCCACGCAGAATCAGAACATATTTTCACACTCGTTGCAGCGCTCATCAAACATACAAACATGTTTCCTACAATTCGCGCACACTGTATGAGGGTCTACCGAAGTTTCGGTAGCCTAACCTTGCATTCTTCCACACAACATACTCTGGCCTAGTCGAACTAGATCCAGACATCGTAAGTTTAAGGAAAAATCAAGCCAAAATAAAAACAATCCACAATTAGCGTATGCCTAACCACCGATCCTAATCAAATAACCAAAAATCAATCGGGATACTCAAGTGACCAAAAGAGTTCCAAAATCCAATGACGGAGGTGCAGAAAACACTTGTTGTCTGCACCGGCGACAGAAAATATCTGACAGAAAATGGGAATGGTTCCTTACGCCCGCCTCCCCAGCGGCGGGAATGGGTACTACCAACTGCCTCCGAGCCACTGCGTGTGCCGGGAGTTTTGAAATTCTGTCGGACTTCGGAGAATACAGCTATATATATATCTGCAGGTAAGTTCATGAACAAACAAGAATTGTTAAAAGCTCGCACTTCAAGCGCTTTTAATTCTCAGCTGTTTGAAGGAATCATCAAGTTACTTAAGAAGTGCTTTAGAGATCACACTTTGAAATTGATTCTCTTCTGGATGAAGCCTAGAGCCTGGCTTGTGCCTGGCTGGCTCCTCGCGCCGGCTGGCGCCTCGCGCCTGTCTGACGCCTCGCGCTTGGCTGGCGCATGTTGCTTGCCTGGCGCCTGGCTAGCGCCTTGCGCCTGCCTGGAGCCTGGCGCCTGGCGCCTGGCTGACTTCTCCCCACTTGCTGGAGCTTCGAGCTTGTTAAAGAGTCTCGAGGAAACTGGCGATGCCCACATCGGACACTTTTTCCGATTTATTTGCCTCTAGCGCATCTGCGCCAGGCTGGAGGCACGCTCCTTCTCCTCATCAGACAATGACAGTGTTTATTTGGACTGTCTTCCTCTGGCGTCTTTACGCCTGTTCTGGTATTTGGCGCCTGATTGGCGCTACATTGTCCGAAAGTCCTTAACATCCACAATCGTTTATCAGGAGACTGGAGAAGGGTGGAAGAAATTCTTTCACTTTGAGCTTTTGGTCTCTCCGGTAAGGGGAGGTGATTGTAATCAGCTACATCCAGTAGACGATAGCATATCTAACCGTACGAGAGATAAGTCTTCCTCCGAGGAGGGTCCTTCTTGAATTACTTCCGTGCTCACGAGATCTCTTCTTACATGTTGAAGGGGTGTCTCGTTGCAGAATCTTCCCTATCCTTGCCCGAAGGAAGGGAAGAAGCCTGGAAGTCGAAGGGAGACTCCGAGCTGAAATTGGGAGTACTCCTGATTTCTAGCTCTTTATTGTATCCCTCTGAACACCTTCTGGGAAGCATTTCGAGCCGTCATCGCATACCAAAGACTCTGTAGGCAAACGTTTGAACCATTCTACTGTAGATGAAAACGTAAGTACTGCCTGGACAACGAAACCTCTATCTGAAAACATTGAATCAGGAATAGGGGGTTTCAGTTCTTTTGCTAGACATACTATGCTGGCAAAGAACCCATTGTCTAGTCTCCATAGAATCTGATGCGAGATTCCAATGCTCAAAAAATTCACTTGTCTCTTGGTGGTCGTTTAGGACCCAGAGAAACAAAGAATTCCCTCTATAAAAATTTCTCAAAGAAGTTTGATGAGGAGCATTTTCCATCTTGTCGGAACATGGAATCTGTGGCCACAAAAAAGATCCCATTAGAAGTACATGATATCCTATCTTGTTCATATTAAGGTATATCGAATAAGATCCTGAAGATCTTAATCTCTGCTATCTCAATTCCCTTTGTAGAGACAGAGTATAGCCTTTACTGCGTTCTTTGATAGCAGATATATACAAAGGTGATTCTTCCCTCTGAAAGGGAAGAAAAAACCGCTATGTGGTTCACAGAGGTATCGGAAGAGGACAGTTTCCTCATTCCCTCTAGCACGATCTGCAGCAATTCTATGTCTAGGCCATGACTATTGTCATCTACCTTGAAAAATCCTCTCATTTATGTCCACTTCTGGTCAGTCTGCATGCAGACAGACTCAGAGTTGGAGAGGTTGTTAAGGTCCATTTAATAATAGATGCTGATAGAATATCCAGACTCTTGGAAAAGACATTCCAAAAAAACATGCTGTGAGAAGAACGTGACCTCTGTGAATCCAACCTCTTCGAAGCCAAAAATGAGGCATAAAGTATTATCCTCTCTTCTTTGACGCCCTTTATCTTAAATTCTGTAAAGAATTTATATTTATATTTATATTTTAGGGGAAAAAAAAAGACTTATAGTATATTCCCTTTCTATAAAATAAAGATGGCGTATATTGCTGGGTCGCATTGTGCCTCTTCCTTGGAGGTTCGAGGAAAAGGAAGCATTCTATAGGAAGCCTGTTCGTCTTCTACCTTGCTAAGAGATCTATGAAGAAGACTTTCCGCAGGTTCTCACAACTCTTTCCAATAAATGTTAGACATACATTAACAGTTATTATCGTCGATCGAGAAGGTTCTCACGGACATGCAAAATCTTGCATCGAACCTCTTTTTCCAAATAGGTTCTCTTTGTTAACGCGAAAAGTGGCGTCCCCCCTGTGAAAAAAGAGTATTCTCATTGCTCTTTGGCGATATGGATCGAGAAGTCGTGGAATTTGGCCTAAGTGATTAAATGGGTAACGAAATCAGGAACGAATCTTGCCGTTACCGAGCGTGCTGTCTGAGAGGCTACTGGACTCTTATGTTAATAACTCGCTAAAACGAGAAAATATCTTGGCTGGTGCTCTTGGCTCATTGTGCCAGGTTGGCGCTTCAGACCGGCGCTTTCTTCTAATACTCTTTATGTTTATGTACCAGAACATCTGTGCCTTTATGGTACACGACATCCTTACACATGTTAATTCCGTTTTTAGTAGGAAAAAAACTCTTATATACGTAGTATATTCTATTCAGGAAACCATTTCTGCCACGAAGAGAATGTTTCCCATTCCACTCATCCATCTTCTCTTGAGCAATATCTGATTCTAAAAAGGTTGTGTGCGTTTCTCGAAAGACTTGACCATACCGTAGTCTTAAAGTGAATTCTCTACTACATCCATCTTCTCACTAAGCATGTATTCTAATAAGCCATGCTTTCGTAAGCATGAGAGCATTATATAATATAATGTTTCTGCTGTGTTAGAATCCTTTAATAATGTTCCTTACGGTAAACAGCATTGAAAGGTTTATAATATCTTTTTTATTGAAAACTTCTTAGCAAAAGGCAGACAATATTTTATTTATGTTAGCTTAAAACTATCCCCTCCATTCGCGACTAAGTCCATGATTGTAGGGGGAATATACGGTTAACCATTCGATCCGTGGAGAGAGAGATGCAACCAACTGGTAATGACCGAGACCTGGATGGGTACTGTATTGGCCTTACGCTTACAATGACAGCCCTGCCGTCTCGCTTTGCTGCATGGCTGCATTCATCGTGAGGGTTGCCAGTTACTTCATTTAATGAAGGAATATAATAAAATTATTCCCGAGCCTAAGGAAGCTCTCAATAATGCCAATTTAAGCCAAACAACCTTTGTTAAATACCGAAGCTGAGTAGGCATTGTCGTAACAAACTTTTTAAGCGAAGTCCTTACCAGGAAAATCCTGTAAGGATATAGATAATTTCGTAGCGAACCACAAAAGGCAAACTATGGTATGGCGTATATATGGACTTGTCATTCAGCAGTCGTATGCAGCAAGTCTTCCTTCTACATTCTTTCCTCTCCGATGCGGAGAGAGAATGGAAATTTTGCCCTCTCCGTTCTTTTCGTCAATAAACACGAATTAGCATTAGTCGAAAGAGATCGCAAGAAAACTCTCGGATCGAGAGAATCAAATTTTTTATTTTTATTCTCTTGGAGATAAGGCCGTATTCTACGCCTCTATTATCTGGAAGAGCCTCTAATCAATGAATGAGAGCTCGTAACGAACCTTGTTCAATTTGCAAACGATTGCCACTCTTTCTGTAAATGGTTGGTTGCATTACTTTAGAAGAGGAAGATTTTTAATATCGTCTTATTAGTAATGAACTAATTTTCAATAAAAAAAAGGTCGCTAAGGTCTTATAAACTGAGAGACCTGCTCCCTTATTGGCTTCCAATTCCGATCTATCTTCCATTTCCTGTCATCAAGTTGGGAGAAAGAATGAGCAACCGGAGGAGAGCGCCTCCTTCCGTAAGGTGAAGGGCTTTTAGCAGTACCGATTCTAACCTGACAAGGGCTACGGTCGCTTGTGCGACATCTTGAGTCCCTGCCAGGAGAAGGCCGATGTTGTTCTTTTACCCTAAGGCCCTCCTGACAAGGACGGTGGCCGCTTGTGCGACAACTTTTCGTCCCTACCAGGAGAAGTCCTTATATGTCGTTCTCTTTTTTCATGATCAATTCCTTCCCGACAGGGGCTACGATCACCTGTGCGACACCTAGAGGGCCCTGGTCAGGGGAAAATTGATCTTGAGAAAAATCCCAAAGAGGAGCCTCCAAGTCCGCTTCAAATCCCGATAAACTCATCCAAATTGTATTTTGGGTTGTACAAATCCTTGCGCCTGCTTTCAGGTGCTCTCTAGACGCTTTGCGTCCTTCGGGCTTGCAGGCGCCTTGCGTCTCCATTCGGACGCTTCAGGCGCTTTGCTTTTGCCTCGTTTCAGGCGCCTCAGGCTCTTTAGGCGCTTTGTTTTTCCTTTGAGGCGTTCTAGGCTCTCTAGGCCCTCCCTATGTTTTATATCAGGCGCTCTAGGCTCTCTAGGAGTTAAATATTTCCCTTTAGCCACTTCAGGCTTTTCAGGCGCGTTGCGCCTCATTCCTTTTACTTGAAGAGCTTTACGCCTCATTTCAGGCGCCCGAGGCGCTCCAGGCGCCCCAGGCGCTTCAGGCGCTCCAGGCGCCTCAGGCGCTTCAGGCGCCTCAGGCGCTTCAGGCGCCTCAGGCGCTTCAGGCGTTTCAGGCGCTTCATGTCCGAGGAGCTAGAAGCTTAAAAATTATATATGTATGTTTAATCATTAAACGAGATCCATAAATTCATTCGATCAACATATATTCTTTAATATCTAATTCGTTCTTCTCAGAATAGATATATTTTCATATAAATGTACCGATGAGGAATTTGTTGAAATAACTCTTTCAAACCCCATGGGATAGAGCCTCCGTCTATTTGTACGGGGGACAAAAACAGGATAGGGCAATGCCTCTACCGCAACTGTTATCGAAAGATCTCTCTCGAGGTTCCGATATCTACGACGAGATTATCTTGCATCTTCATTGAATCTACGCCGTTGAAACTTTCTTCTCCTTATCCGTCTAATAAGGGGAACACATTACATTAGGACGCCTTTCCAATGGCGAACTTGGCAGTCTGGGACGTTCTACAGAACCTGCCGAGGGGGACGCCTGATCGGTGGGGATTCTCTGAAACCCCCCTGCGGTTGTCGACATTCCTTCTCCTCTGGGCTTGTGAGCTTGGAAGAGGTCTAGACCTGGGAGCGAGACAGAGCCGATCAGACGCACCCTCCATTGCAATGGGGGAACACTATATTCACTTCTTACCTTTTAAAAGCTTGCATTTGAGCTATCCATTTATCTTCAATTTGCATATATAAATTTGTAGTTTCTGAGGAGTAAAAAGGTGATGAGGATGCAACAACTACTAGTACTGCTAATACTCTAATGCTCGTTAGCACAAACGCTATTAAAGCTTATAAAGTAAGCGTATCTAGTTATATGCTTTTCTGACTTCCTAAAGTAGGAAATTACAGTTTAATATTTCCTTAATAAAGTTGTAACCTTTATTACATATAATAATGAATAAATTATAATAATTCTCTTTATGGCAAACTATGTGAGTGTCTACCGATGATTTCGGTAGTTTCACTTAGTATTTTCTTCGAAATTTCGAAGCGAAAATTCATTAAAAAGTTAATAAAAGCGTATGCCGAACCAAAGACCCAGTACTTAACCCTGCAAAAGACAGCCCAGGAGATCGATGGCGATGAAACACGAAAATCAAATCAGGAGGAACCGTAAACGTATGTTTACAGTCCAAACGATAGAGAAAAATCTGTCCTTAGAAGGTAATAGTTCCTTATCCAATCCTGCCACCCAGCGGCAGGCCGGTAGGATCACCTGACCTACCTACCTGTAGCGTGTGCCGCGAAATTCGAATTTCTATCGGGACGACGGAGTCTATAGCTAAGTATATATCTGACAGGGAAGTTGAATGTATGAAAAACATTATTTTATCATAAAAATGTCATTTTTTACGTATACAACTTACCTGGTAGTTACATATAACTGATGGCACCTTTAGGAGGTGGGTCAGTGACAGCTAACTACTGCTTAACAGAATTGAATAAGAAGACTGAAATAGTTCCTTACCTGCTAAGGTAGCCGATTTAGCGATTACTGCCTCTGTAATCCGCTACCCTTAGAGCAACAGCGGGGTGTATGGAACTGGTCTCTGGTTGCTTACAGGAGTGCATGTCGACTAGGGCGTGACCTGTATGCGACACGACATCCATAATGCCCCTTCTCTGGGCACAGTACCACAACGAAGAAATAACGAGGGATCACCTAACCCCAGACAATTAACACTAACCTTAAAACACATTTCATCTTTACACTAATTTGACTGAGGAGAACTCTAATAGCCTCCGTTCTCTCAGGCAATCATAAAAACCAAACCGCTACAATAATAAAAGTAAGGAAGGAATAACTTCCTATGTTCTCTCCCCCAACACTGTGCCAGTCACTACAAAGGGACCTAAGATACTGCAATTTTCAAAAGTCATTTGCACGTCACTGAGGTAAAATGACGCAAACAACGACTTACACCTCCAGTATGTAGCCTGGAGTATCGCCTCTAGAGACAGGTTCTTTTTATATGCTAGAGAAGTCGCCACTGCTCTCACTTCAAGCACCTTTACTCTCACCATAGTTGTTTCTCTCTCTTGCAGATGCGTGTGCGCCTCTGTAATTAAGTCCCTTAAAAAGAACGACATAGCATTCTTGGAAAGGGGCCTTGACGGATCCTTAACCGAGCACCAGAGATTACAAGACAGGCCTCGGACTGTCTTGGTGCATTTTAAATAATATTTAAGCGCCCTCACTGGGCAGAGGAGTCTCTCCTGTTCCTCTCCCACTAAATCCGTAAGGCTTCAAATATCAAATGAGCGCGGCCATGGCCGAGAAGGATCCTCATTCTTAGCTACGAAGTTTAAAATGAAGGAACATACTGCTTTACCTTCCGCAAAGCCAATTCTTTTGTCTAGTGCTTGCAGTTCGCTGACTCTTTTAGCTGTAGCCAGCGCAACCAGAAAAATAGTTTTCCTCGTAAGGTCCCGAAGCGAACTAGACCCCAGAGGTTCAAACTTGGAAGACATCAGCCATTTTAAGACCACATCCAAATTCCATGAGATTAGTTTAGGCGACCGAGCCTTGATGTATTAAAAGATTTAAGCAAATCCGTCAAATCCTGGTTGCTTGAAACCTCAATGGCCCTATGGCGAAACACTGAGGCAAGCATAGAACGATATCCCTTAATTGTCGAAAGAGAAAGACTGCGCACTTGATGCAGATGAAGGAGAAAATCCGCGATCTGACTTAGAGTGGTTTCAGAAGAAGAGACTTCAGATCATTTGCACCAGTCTTTAAAATTAGACCACTTGGACTGATAAACTTTGGATGATGAGGATCTCCTTGCTGCTGCATTAGACTTCGCAACTCCTCAAAAAACCTTTCTCTCGGAGGAGACGTTGAATAGTCTGAATGCAGAGAGCCGTAGAGCGGATAGGTTTTCGTTGAATCTCCAGTAGTGCGGTTGTCAGAGTAGATCTACTCGTTCGGGTAGTCTTCTTGGGAAATCTATTAGGAGATGTAGGAGTTCCAGGAACCATTCCCTCACTGGCCAGAATGGAGTCAGCAGTGTCATTCTTGTGTTCCAATGGTTCACGACCTTGTTTAGGACTGCTCTTATTAACTTGAACGGTGAGAAAGCATATAGGTCCAGATTCGACCAATTGAACATCATCGCATCCACCGAAAGAGCTTGGCTGTCCGATACCGGAGAGCAGTAAAGAGGAAGTCGGAAGTTCTTGTTGGTGGTGAATAAATCCACCATCGGTTGGCCCCAAAGGCACCACAGTAAACGGCATACATGATCGTGTAACATCCATTCGGTCGCTAAAACTTGATTCCCCCAGCTGAGTTGGTCTGCTCTCACATGTTTTAGCTTTTCCTTAGGATGAAGCTTCGTGGGAGGAGAGTTTACGTTGATTGGTATCCGCCCACAGCAGTAGTTCTTTCGTCGCTTCGCATAACGAAAAGGAGTGAGTCCCCCCCTGCTTTTTTAAATACGACAGGGACGTGGTGTTGTCCGAGTTCACTAGAACCACTTTGTTCCGGACGACTGACTCAAACTTCATCAAACCTAGATGAATTGCTTTCAGTTCCTTTACGTTGATATGCAATTCCCTCTCTTCTGGAGACCACAGGCCCGAAACCTCCCTGTCCTGTAGCGTCACTCCTCATCCGCGATCTGATGCATCGGCAAACAGTTCGAAGTTGGGGCTCACCAGATGGAGGAATTTCCCTTGCAACAGTCTTTCCTCTGAGTTCCACCAATTCAGTTCCAACTTGATTCCTTCCAGAATGGGAAAAACAAAAGAATCTGGCACCTTCTTTCGTCCCCAGTGCTCTCTCAAATAGAATTGGAGAGGTCTCATGTGTAATCTTCCCCGAAAGATGAACTGCTCCAACGAAGCCAGTGTTCCTAACAGGCTCATCCAGTCGTTGGCTGAGCATTGCGACTTTCTCATGAAGTCTCGTATTTTCTTGAGGCCTGCACTTACCCGCTGATCGGATGGAAAAGCCCGAAAAACTACTGAATCCATCCGTACTTCCAAATAAGTCCTGACTTGGGACGGGATCAACTGTGATTTCTGGTGGTTCACGATCAGACCTAATTCCTTTGCTAACTGAAGCGTGACTTGAAGATCCTCCGCACACTTCACCTTCGACTGCAAATGAAGAAGCCAGTCATCGAGGTATAGAGAAATCCTGATTCCTCTCAAATGAAGCCATTTGGCCACAGGTGTGAGAGCTCTTGTAAACACCTGCAGTGCTGTCGAGAGACCGAAGCACATCGCCCTGAACTGGAACACTCTTCCGTTGAACATGAAACGCAGATACTTCCTTGAAGCTGGATGTATGGGGATGTGGAAGTATGTGTCCTGCAAGTATATGGAGACCATCCAATCCCCCTGTCGAAGAGCGGCTAACACCGGCTGGGTGGTCTCCATAGAAAACTTCGTCTTGCGTACCAATTTGTTCAGGGCACTTTCGTCTAGCACTGGTCTCCAACCCCCCAATGACTTGGTGACTAGAAAGAGGAGGTTGTAAAAGCCTGGGGAAGGTGGAAGAGAGAACGTCTCTATGGCTTTCTTTTCTACGAGAGATACTATCTCCTCCTCGAGGATAGAGCATTTTCCTGAATTTTGCGAGTAGAAAGGAAACGGGATCGGTAGCATCGACAGGGGAGGGATCTCCTCGAACGGGATCCTGTATCCCTCTTTGAAGACCGAAACTGTCCAAGGTTCCGGCCCCCTTCTCCTCCCAGACTTGCCAAAACTCTTGCAGTCTGGCTCCTACTGGCGTGCAGAGGTACCCACTCTCACTTTTTTGTTGTAGAAGGTCTGATAGCTTTGGGTACGAATCTCATCCTTCCTCGAGTCTTGGAGAAAGGGCGTGAGGAAGATCTGCTCCGAAAGGGCTTCTCAGGTTCAGGATTCATTGCAGGACGCGAAACCGTAGTTTGTACTGTCCTTGGCTTCTTAGTTGATTGCACCAGAAGGTCTTGAGAGGCTTTCTGTGCTAGCAACTTTGCAATCTCATTACTAAGGATTGCAGGAACAAAAAGCGCTTATCTAAAGGAGCGGACAGTAATGCTGACTTCTGAGAACGTGATACTCCTCTCGCAGTGAAGGAGCACCACAACTGTTGCTTCTTCAGCATTCCAATCGCAAATACTGACAGATCCGACGCACTGTCCCTGATGGCTTTATCAATACAGGACATCACACCCGCAAATTCCGACATTTGTTGCTCTGGCAGGTCAAAGCTCTTGACCTTCCTCCCAAGAGCATCAATGGACCAATCAAGGAAGCTGATCACTTCCAGTACCCTAAAAACATTCTTGGAGAGATGATCCATTTCAGATGACATAAAAAAGTTCTTGGCGGAATTAAGGGCGGATCTCCGAGCTGCGTCGACTAGACTGGAGAAGTCCCTTTGCGAGGAGGCAGCGACTCCCAGAGAGAAGGCTTCCCCAGTTTCGTACCAAACTTTATCTTGGAAGAGAGTTTGGAGGGAAGAAAACAAAAAACTGTCTTCCCTTGATCCCTTTTAACACTAAGCCAATCATCCACTTTCTTTAGTGCTGGTGTCCCTCGCATACTGCAATTCTGGAGAAGGAGGGGCGGCAGGAGCAAAATCTTCCGAGAAGTTGTCGGAAAAAGATTTCAGTAGGAGTTTGTAATTAGACAGTACGGACTCCTTCTCTGCTTCCGGAAGTCCTTCTTCGCAGAGATTCTCTTTAGAAGAGACTGGGGAAAGGCTGACAGAACAATGTCCTCCCAGTTCTTCCTGCTCTGACAAAAATATGACAATTTGTCGAAAATTGCATTTTCCTAACTATACAAACCTGAGGTCCTTTAACAATAGGAAGTAGCTAGCGGCAGCTGGAACGGTCGTAAGCTTCGAACAAGGGGAGAACGGTAGTTAACTGCTTGTCGACAGTCGCGCGCCGCGCGACTGGGAGGTAAACAAATCACTTTGCTTTTGGCCCATGCAAAATACGCAGAGTGAGGGGTGGCATGAGGAGGGACTATATGTAAAGGACCTCAGGTTTGTATAGTTAGGAAAAATGCAATTTTCGACAAATTGTCATTTGTTCCGATACGTAATACAAACCATCGGTCCTTTAACAATAGGAAGACTCACTTCTTGGTGGGAGGAATCTGAGTCTTTTGATGAACAGACTGGTGTTTCGTCCATCCCTGGAATGCCTCCCTGGTCGTAAGAGCGAGGGAGGGATCCAAGCCTCTGTCCGATTGATCGGGGTGTGCACCGCAGGATCAATGGTCAGACCTCTGCCGAGTACTAAGAGAGAGGCAAGAGTGTCTCTTCGTACCAGCAAGCAAGAACTTGTTCCTGTTTGCAAGAGGCAACATAAAGTATGGGTTGTCTCAAGCTGGCATCCACTTCCTCCCCCTTGTTTGGAGGAAGGGGTGGATATACGCTCCTAATCCCTAGTTGAAGGGATAGGATGGGGCTCTGTTGAGTAGCTCACCTGCATCTTGTCCTTATCCAGCAGGGTGACGACCGTGTCCCTCTAACCAACAGGTAGAGGGGAATAAAAAGATGGGAAGAGGAGCCAGTCACACTCTCATTCACTCATCCATTCTTATGGTACACCAGGACTCGATGCTGTTCAGCCTGGACGAGGGTCTGGGTTCGCTACACAACGTGTTGAGCAGCCACCACGGGTCCCAAGGAAAAAGATCCAAGGACCTGTGGGCAATATCCCGAAGGTAGAAGGAAGGGCATGTGGTCTGGTTGACCAGACCCTGCCTTCTTAGTACCTGCGCCACGGAGAAGTTCTTGCGGACAAGGCAGCATCTCCTTCGCATCGAAGGCGGTGAAGTCCATTAGGGAGGGGATTGTGAACGACTCGGACCAATCGTCAGGGACCGAAGGGTTCTGAGTCTTCGCTACGAAGTCGGTACGAAATCGAGCGTCACGGATCCCCATCCCTGGATGCTTGACTTCGCAGGAGAAGTCATGCAGTTCCTCAGAGGAAAAGAAGGAAATAGTCGCATGACCTATCCTTTTCTTCTCTACTTCGGGTGATGTCCAGTACCCATACTGGTCTGTCCGTTTGCCACGAAGTCTGTCGCATCCTTCCTATCCCCATGCAGCGAAGTTCTCGGTAGTGGATAGGACACACCACTCCATGGTGGGTGTCAATGGTATGGGTACTGTGACAAGCTATTAAAACGAAGTAATGATTGCTCTGTAACAACCGAACTAAGTCAACAGCGTAGTTCGTAAACTGACTCGGCCGCTCTGACAGCTGCCGACTGACTGCGTTCGTAGGAGGCAAGTTGTCAAAGCATCCGAGTAAGTCACGTGACCTTCGCCTTTAAAGGGTTATGCCGAGAGACCAAACAAATAATGTATTTGTTGTCACCAATGCCGGACGGCGAGGTGATGATTCTCTTAAGGCATGTGCCCAAACAGGCGAAAGTCAATTGCCTTCTAGAGACCGAGGTCCCTGAAGGTAAAACATCTCATGGTTGTTGAATCTCAGCTAAGGAGAAACAACTATGTACCGTTGAAGACGAAGGTAGATATTGAATGCAACCTACGTCTTCACAGATGAATCGAGAGAAGGATTCTCAAGATTCATAACCTGTGCTTACAAATGACTGAAAACGCTAACCGCTATTTCATTGCTGTCCGGTGAGAAGTCGTAGTTGCAATGAAAGCGGGGCGTTCTTCAGTAATGAAAACACAGGGGAAAGCCGCCTGAAGAACTGCTTCTCATGGGCTGAACATTTGGGAGTAGAGCTGTCAGGTCGGAGAGTAGGCGATGTCTTCTAACAAATCTCGTAATTCGGTTGAACAATGAAACAATTGTACACCTACGAATAAGAGATATTTTGAAGACAAACTCAGATGTCTGCAAAATCATTCGCATTATCGCAGTGCGATGCAGCGGGAGACTTGTACAGACTTCTGTTACCGTGCGGTAAACAGAAAGATGAGAGTCCAAGAGATATCTCTGTTGAAAATTCTCAGCAATGTCCGAAGGCGATGGGAATCTAGCGTCACAGCAAGTAGATGGGTCCTTCATTATTGCGAGAATCCCCGTTAATCAGAGACCTAAGTCCATGATTGTTGGGCAGAGATACGGTTCGGTAGTCAATCAAAGCAGGGCAGAGAGAGACATACATGACCGTGGCATATCGGAGGACCCAGCTGATACTGAGCTGCTATCAGGCAGTTCAATACGCAGTAGTTGAGCCTGAGCTCTTCGATGACTCGTCATCTGAGTTGCCAGGTGGTTAATCCATTATCCACGAAGGAATGCGTTCGGCTAGAACTACCGAGCATAAAAGATATGCTCGAGCAATTATATTTAGGCGAAACTAATTTCGGTAAATATCAGTTGAAATGGTGTTGTCGTGACAAAAACCATAAGTATATAAAATTGAAACTGAAAACTCCTGGGAGGTTGCAGGCAACCCCGAGTTGCAGTTCAATTAGAATACTTCTCTTATAAGTCGCAATCCGTAGTTTTAACTAGGATATGCGCCTACCCCTCGGACAATTCAACTGCTTAGTAGAATCATGTCGCGAGGTTAATATACGTAGTATAATTTGTAAGGTTATTCTGAAACAAACGGATCTCCATCCTAAATTCTTTCCTTCAAGAAAACAAAATAAGGATTGGAGATCGACCACCTTCGATCTCTATCAAAGAGAGTGAAGGAGAAGTCTTCTCGAAGGAAAGCTTCAATGGTGAACAGAATACTAAGACGATAGTTCAAGCCAAACTGGATATTCCCGTAACCGATCTTCTCTAGTCCAGGTTGGTCGCCTACTGTGAGATAGTTTCTTCAGCAGCAGTCTTCTTCCAATGCTAGAAATTCCAGGAATTCGAGCATAGGCGAGGTTCCCGATTATCGTGTATATCGGGGATTCTCGTCTCGCTCACTTGGACCGTGGGTCTCGCGTAAGTGTTGGAGATCGTAAAACTCGAACACTGAATGCGTTAGAAATTCCGTAGAATTCTAAGCAGTCTGCGAAACCCCCACGAATTCGTCAAACGATAATCGGCTGGTGGTTCCTCACTCTCGATTCCCCGTTAGAAACATCGAGAATGGGGCAGGATTCCTCCTCAACGACCGGGGCTTACGTCAGGTAGGACCCAAGGTCCCCCGTGGTCGGTAGCGCAGTCCCGAACGTGGGATCCTACAGAGAAATCTCTGTAGGATCCCTCCCCTTTCCCTCGTAACCGTAAGGAGAGAGGGAATGGGGGGGAGGAATTGGATACTCGCTCTGCCTTCCCAGTGGAACTAGCAGTTGGAGAAGAGTAGGAACAGCCATCGCCTTGCGGCGATGGCCTCTCAGAGTCTGGGAAAACGTATCGTCAGGAGAAAACGTTTTCCCGCGGAGGGTTACGAACTCTCACTGTAGGTAAGGGTCTGCCGCCACTGTGAACGTCGTCTGGGTGGGGCTGATCGACACCTGACAGGAGAGAGCCGATACCGTCCTCCGACTCATTCCAGTCCTCGTCGAGGTCGAAACCTCTCAGGAGGACCGAAGGAGTATTCAAATACGGTGTCCGAAGACACGTAGAAACGCCGCCTGTCGCAGTAGAGGAGGTGGAAGTAGCTTGATCGACCGGCCAGAACTGAGAGAGCCTTCTTGTCCGGAGACGAGAGACTCTGGTTCGAGACAGAATCGGCAAGCTCCGATCTCGGCAGACCCACCGTCGGTTTGGGTTCCCTCTCGGGCCCCAAAACGACTCGAGCAGAGACGTGGGCTCTGCTGGTGGGAGCGGCAATCCTTCCGCAAGGTCATTATGCTGACGAATCAGCTTAATGACTTCTGCAAATTCCTCTGTATCTCGGGAGTAATCGTGTCTTGCGGAGTAGGACCGTCCAGTCCCTCCAACAAGAACAGATCCCGAGATACTCCTCCTTCAGAAGGAGGAAACAGCGGCAGACCCCTGACGGTCGCCTCCAGCTACTTGCGCGTATGTCCTGGTCGGTCCTGGAACCGTGCTGGTCCATACGGCGTCATAGCTGGGTCACGAGCGGCGCACCTCTCGTGATCGCTCCTCGGTTACCATCGCTCCTCCCGGTATAGCCCGAGGAGGTTGAAGGTACGGGAGAGGCAGACCTGACGCTCCCCCCTCGCTCGCTGGCAGGACCAGCGTGCGGTGGAGGGCTGCTGCTGATCGTTCAACCCGCGGGGTGGACGGTCGAGCAGCAGGCCTAGCCTTGCCGCTCGCCTGGGGCGATTGGCTCGGCTGAGAACGTCGAGACCGATCTCTAGCGTCAGGCGAGCTGCCGCTGGTCACCGTCTCCGCCCGGTCCCATCGGGAGCGGCGGACGGGTGACCTGCTAGGCTCTCTGTCGCGTCGAGACCCGGCCAGCGTCCTCTCGGCGCGTCGAGCCGCTGGTACCAGCCGTGGCTGGTACCGGCGGCCGCGGGGGGACTCCTTCCTCGCCTCAACCCGTGGCTGGTCAGCGACCGTCACGTCAGCCCGAGCAGCCAGTTGATCGCTGCGAGAGCGTCCACTGGCCTGGCGAGAGTCGTGTGCACGACTCTCGCCAGTCTTCTGCTCCGCGCCGCTGTCTTGACGGCGAGCGAGCTCGGGCGTCAAAACTTTGGCTGGACGGTCTTCTTTGGAAGAGTGTCCACTCGGTGCTTCTCGCGAACGAGAAGCGGCCGAGACGGAACCTGGTTTAGCGGCAGAACGCTAGCACCCAAGGTGAGGACGCACCAGCCGAGGCTGGTGCACCTCTGGTCCCCGTCGACTTCTTCTTTGCAGAAGAAGCGACGGGCCCCGTTTCCCGAAGGAACAGGAGGACCAGCAGAAGAGCTCCCAGCTCGCCTGGGCGAGCCGGGCCCTTAGAAGATCCCGAAGGAGTCTTCTTAGGGGGGGAGGAGGCAACCTTCTTCTTCTTCGGCTGTTTGGCCTAGAAGTCGAAGGGGAAGGGAGGAGCAGACGGACGAAGAAGACGACAAAGACGATGACGACACCTTCTTCCTCTTCCTATCTTATTGACAGTCAGCAGGACAGACGTCAGGTCTTCCATCCAGGATGGGAGCCGGGGCAGTTGCCGAAGCAACAGGGCCCGACTGCACCTGTCCGGAAAGACCTGAGACTGTGACAGCACACCAAACAGCAGGAACAACAGGAACAGGTCCAGGAACGGCAGGAACATCTGAAAGTGAATGAGCAGCCGGCACCTGATCTGAAAGGGAATGAGCGGCTGGAACAGCAACAGGTACGGCAGGCACGGCAGGTACCACAAGGAGAGCCAGGCGTCCTGTCGGCAGCTACCGTCATCCTCGGCACTGGCGGCAGGTCCAGGGGGGTACTCTTTGGGCAGCGGAAGTCCGGGTCGGCAATACAAAGAACCCAGGTGGCGGTGGCACCGTCCTCTTTGGCACGGCAGGAATTGGTTCTGGATTGCAGCCGTGGGTGTTACCGACATGACATGTGGTATGTACACCAGGTGCGGTGGCATCTCATATGCTGGTGTCGAGATTTGTTGTGGTTGTTGTAGTGGTTACCGTACCATGAGTGACCACTGCCGACCCCGCCAACCGTTGATCAACCCCTGTATGCTGGGCACTCCCTGCAGTCCCCAGCGACTCCCACACCTGTCCCGGAGGTCGTTCTTCGCTGATGGCACACCTGCGGAAGCAACAGTCGGGTTAGTTAGAGGGGCTTCCTCGCGCCTGGGGGGAGAAGAACCCACCCAGAGCGGACGGAAGACCCCGAGTACAACTGGACGTCCGGGTAGCGGGAGCCCTCCTCCACACTCGACGGATCGAGAGAGGAGAAGGACTCCGCTACCCCCCACCCCCGCAGGGGAAGGCGCGAAACGTGGGGGCTGGCCGGGGGGCAGGAAAGAGGACGAAGTGTCCGTTACCAAGGAGTCACTGGACTTTCCGATGACTTCTTGGGCGGCCTAAGTCTCCTCCTGCCCTCGTATAGCACCCACTAGCGCCTCGGATCAATGCATACACGTTACACAGGGCTCGTTCGGGGAGCACTCTCGCCCCCGACAACGAGTACAAACCTCTTGAGGATCTACATCTACATCCAAGGTCGTCTCCCACGGATGTAGCACCTGCGGTAACATAGATAGATTAGTAAGAGGGGTTCTCTCACGCACGGGGGAAGACATGCCCCACCCCGAACGCAAGGAAGACCCCAAATACAAAATACAATGAAGAAGCTGAGCGGGGGGCAGGAAGGAAGACGAAGAATCGGATACCAAGGGAGTCGCGGGAGAGCTTTCGACGACTTCCTGGCAGACCTTCGCTTCCCCCACCCCCGCACAGCAGTGAAAAGTAATATGAAAATGAAACAGAATACTGCCCTGCGATTCACTTCATAGAACTTAAAGGAGAAAAGATCAATCCCTTGGGTAAGAACGGAAACTTGATCCAATAATATGATGCTATCATAAAATATATATGAAAATGAAACAGAATACTGCACTTGCGATTTCATTTTCACATAAAAAACATCGTAAGGATCAATTCCAGGGTAAGAACGAAAATTGATCCAAATTAAATTTCCATGCAAATAAATAAATGAAAATGAAAAGAATATTGCAATTGCGAATCCACTTTCATTGCATTCTATTATACAAAATTTAAAATTAAAAGGCTCCGTGCCGAGCGCAATCACACTCTCTAACGAACGCACAGGGCAAAAATATAATGAAAAGAGTACTTACATTTTTCAATTACACACTTTCGACCCCAAAATACCATGACTCGACTGCGATGCGCGCCCCGCCCTCGGCACCGAGACATAATTTCAAGGGTTCAATTCATGAAAAGAGAGGAAATCGCCGCATCTACGGCGATAAACTCTATGTTTGGTTCATAATTAGTAATGAAAATGAAAACAGTGTACTTACAGTTTCATTTTCAAGTCAAACAAACCATTAGTAGAAAACACAATATAAACAAAGCATACGACGATGAAGCGGCAGAGAGCGATGACGAACACGTCCTTCACACCCGCGGCCGAAAGCAAAAGTGATTTGTTTACCTCCCAGTCGCGCGGCGCGCGGACTGTCGACAAGCAGTTAACTACCGTTCTCCCCTTGTTCGAAGCTTACGACCGTTCCAGCTGCCGCTAGCTACTTCCTATTGTTAAAGGACCGATGGTTGTATTACGTATCGGAACAAATCCACTGTTATTTACTGCTCCAGCAAGGGGAGTGTAAACTGGATCCGCAATCGGCAACGAAGAAACTTGCGGTTGCATCTGGCGAGTACCCGGCTGTAAGGCAGGCGGCAGGGTCGGCGGCAGGGTGGGTGGGGCGGGTGGATGTTGGGGAGCGTGAGCTGTCCCACACGAGCGTACGCTAAGTGGATTGAGCGCGAGCTGAGAGTCTGGCGCCAAAGCGAGCGGAGCTTCAGTATGCGTCAACGTTTTCAATTGACCTAGCAGCTCTAAGATATTGTCTAACTTAGACTGCATATCTTGAAGGAAAACAGGAGGAGCAGACGCAAAAGCGGCGGCATCCGACTTGGCAGGAGCAGGTACACACGAGGAAGCGTCAACTGGCGCCACTTTAAACACCTCTTGAGATGCTGATTCTCAACGAGAAGCAGCAGCAGAAGACAAATCGGGAGAATCCAATCATGACGCTTGGCAGTCGAAGACAAAGCGAGTCTAGAAGCTCTCTTATTACGCTTTGCCTTGAGCGCGGGAGACTTGCGCTGGGAAAATTCTTCCTGCGAAGACGAAAACTTCTCTGGAGATTCCCAAAAACTACATGAAGGACCTTCCTATCGCCTGAAAATAGGTTTCTTCTTGGGTACTTGTCCCGGAGAAAGCTTGCGTGTTCTCTTCAACAGGCGAGAATCGTCCGGAAAACGCCATCCCCTGCGCAGTGTCCTCCGAACTAGAAACGGAGGAAAGACACTTCCCTGAGTCGCCTTTTCGATGGCACTCGGTAGCAGTTTGGGAAATAGCAACAAAACTGCTTGAGGAGGCAACTGCTCGGGAGCAAGTCCCGCTCGCCTCCCTTGGACTGTCAGCATGCCTCCTCCCAGGGGCTGGGGAGTCTGGCAGAGGCTTAGGTCTAGGAGAATGAGAGGACCGAACAGTCACCTCCTCCACAACACTCGCACACACTAGGCACTGCACTCAACACCTTTTCTGACAGTGACTTTACTGTCTCACTCATCTTCTCCATGGTAGTGAGAATTACACTAAATTTAGAGTCTGGGTTGGGGGAATTGTTAGAAATCGGAATGTTAGTGACAGATTCTTCCTGATTAACTAATTCCTGAGACACCAAAAGAAGTAGTCCTAGCTGACGGCTCTGCCTAATTTCTGTCTTTCTTTCCAGGTTTCCTAAAACAATACTTGGTTAAAATGGCCTTCCACTCCTTCTCAGTTAGCTCCTTGCATTCATCACAGGTTAAGGTTGCACAGCAAGATTGACCCCTACAAGACAAACCAATGGTATGAGGATCCACACTGGCCTTACACAACCTTGTTTTGCAGCCCTTGCTGCAAAACCTATAATGAACTAAACTAGAATCCGACAAATTCCTGGCAAAAATGCCTAACTAGCTGTAAATCAACACCGTTAAACCCCAAAATCATACAGAGTACTTCACCAAAAATCCTGACGAAGGTCGTATGACCGACAATGAAATTCAACCGAAAGGGAGCAGGAGTTACCGGCTCCACGGCAGAAAAAATCTGACCTTAGCTGGAATAGTTCCTAGTACCCCGGTAGGGGGCGGGGGCGAAGGGATCACCTGACCTATCAACTAGCGCTACCGCGAGTTTTGTAATTCTGTCGTGACGTCAGAGACTATAGCTATATGTACCTACCAGGTAAGTTGTATGCGTAAAAAAGGCTATTACTATTCATTCCTTGGTATAAATAATCTTACTTTCATTACAGTTCCCAATAGCTACATAATGGAGTTTCTTGAATTGTTCTCAATCCTCCTTAATACAAAAACACAATAAATTCTACTGAAAAATTCCAGTTACCATGATATTTATCATCTTTCACCTTTCTCTTACTTAGTTCTACCGCGATGTTATCCTAACAGTGTCATCTGCGAATAAAGTTGCAGAAAAAAAAAAAAAAAAAAAAAAAAAAAAAAAGTCACCATTTTAGCTAGGAAAAAAGTCACATAAAAAAAGTCACATTAATTGATGGCGGCTGGTATTTATCAAAGTCACAGGGAAAAATTTGCAATAGCTATTTCTTGAGGGTCAGTCTTTCATGTTTTTATGGTAATCCCCAACAGGCTTGTACTGAACATGCTGCAATGGTGGATACATACCGGTTTAAAATTTACCCTTGGGGTTCACTATACAGGCGGTCCCCGGGTTAAGACGGTTCCGGCTTACGACGTTCCGAGGTTACGACGCTTTTTCTTAAATATTCAATGGAAAAATCCGTCCTGGGTTACGTCGCTGATGCTTCCACGCTCCGAGTTAACGACGCTTTTAAAAAACGCATACTATGATAAAAATCCTTTATAGTTTAGCACAGTATATTAATAAAAATAAGTTTCTGGTTAGATTACAACAAAAATTTTGAGGTTATGATGATTTTCGACACTTTTTATGTCGTATTTTTCGATGTTTTTTAGTGACGCCTCATATGCGGAACTAGTTTCCGAGCGAATGAATACATACTAGCTTGCGGTGCGCAAAGTTTACATATAACAGTCCAAAAGCGCAAATAATGAAAAAATCATTGCTTGTTTCCAGTAATAATAACCAAACGAAGTTTCTGGTTAGATTACAACGCAAATTCCAAGTATCCAAAGAGAGACATTATCCAGTGATTTGATCAAAGAGAGAGAGAGAGAGAGGGGAGAAGGAGAAGAGATAGAGAGAGAGACAGTAGGGGAGCGAGAGAGAGACAGGAGAGAGAGACGAGATAGAGAGATTAGAGGAGAGAGAGGAGAGAGAGAGAGAGAGGTCTTCCGCGATTGCCCGGTTAAGGGTTAAGGACAGAGAATGTGTTCGTTTTCATTAAAGAACGGCCTCTGACTCATGCCAGTAAATGTTTTGTTGATACTAATAATATAAGCCTATTTAAAGATACGTTTACTTTAATTAGTCTATATGATACGTAAATAGTAATCAACTGTTCTTGTAGCCCTCAAGATTTGGCAAAATCGAAGTATCCAAAGAGAGACATTATCCAGTACACTGGAACCTTGACATACGAATTTAATTTGTTCCGTTACCATCGTTGTATATCAAAACAGTTGTATCTCAAAGCATTTTTTCCCATTTACAATAATGTAATATGTATTAATCCGTTCTAGCGCTATGAAACCACACCTAAACACAGCTAAATTACATATAATAACACAATTTATACACAAATAAGAAAAGTCACAGTTATAACACACACAATAAAAAAAAGAAAGGAATTTTACTTATCATAACGAAAGATGACGTGAGGCCAGCAGGGGGAGGAGTTAGGGAAGGGTGGCAGGGAACAATTTGCTCTCTTTTTATTTACGTACGTACACTAATAACTACGTAATAAACACAAATGAAATAACATTGCTAAACTAATTTTTATTTATTTTTTTTAATCAGTTCGTAGTTTAGAAATAATGGTGATGCCTTTGGAAGGTTTTTATAGCTTCCTTCTGCTTGATGATCGTGGATATTGTAGAAGGATTTCGACCATACTCGTTTGCCAAATCGACGATTTGCTATAATTTCATGTTTTGCTTCCATCGAAATAATTTTCTTGGGTTTTTTCTTATCACCTGCTTTGTCTTTAGCTTTGGGACCCATGGTTAATAATAAAATATGAAATTTTCATTATTAAAATAAAGTTTTATTGTATACTTACCGAACAATTATAGAGCCGTGATTTCCACGAGTGGCAGGATACTAAATTCAAATTTAGCGCGTCGGCGTCGCCAACACTGGTGGTGATGACGTCATCTCCCTCCACTCGCGGGAGAACCAGGTACAACTGCCCAGGTGAATCCAATTCTTTCTGCCCGTCCGTCCACCTAAGGGGAGGAGGGTGGGTATAATCATAATTGTTCGGTAAGTATACAATAAAACTCATTTTAATAATGAAAATTCTTTTTATTTTTATTGTAGTGTCTTACCGAACAATTATAGAGCTGATTACAAACATTATGGGAAGCCAAGCTGGGAGGTTATGCGGAAACCGCGATTCAGGTGCGAAAACCTCCACTAGATATTTTTAAATTGGCTTACATTATTGCAATACCAGTAAAAACACTCAAGGTGTCTGTTGTACCTTACCTCGTAAGAGAGCTACAGCAGACTGTTACTGCCTCTGGTCGGTGCTCTTCTTACTATTGTAGAGGAATTGGAATTTGACCAAAGTTAGCCTCTACAGGAGTGGAATCCTTCCGTAGTTCAAGCGAGTCAAGGCTGACTGACGGAGGATAGTAACAACAAAGATTGCCCTTGCCCTGGGCTAAGACCAGAAATTCAATCATACAAAACATTTGTCACCAACACCAGATTTAAAAACATATATACCCAACCATTGTAAAATCTGACCTAACAGACTGGTGAGTATCCCAGGTACTCAGTACCCCCAGCTTCCCTTGAACTCGACAACCTATTCAAGGTGAAAAGTTAGCATAGAGGTGACGACCCCTGTGCCGTTTCTCCCAACACCATGCCAGAAACCGCCACCGGACCTAACGTTTTACAATTCTCAAAAACCGTTCTATCTCTTTGAGATAATGACTCGCAAAAACAAAAAGAATTCAATCTCCAGAACGTGCTTGAAGAATCGAAGCTAAAGATAAAATTCTTTCTGAATGCTAAAGAAGTTGCACTGCTCTAACCTCGTTGAGCTTTCTAAACCTCTCTAGGACGGAAAGATTTGTCGTTTCCTCGGGACTGCGAGTGAGCTTCCCTGATAAGCTCTCTAATAAAGAACGATATAGCATTCTTAGAAAGAGGACGAGCGGGATTTTGAACCGAGGTTCCAGAGCTTAGAAGATTGTCCTCTAATACCTTTAGTGGCAAACAGATACTGCTTAATAAGCCCTGACTGGACATAAGAGCCTTTCTTCCTCCTCATGTCCAACCAAATCAGATAAGTTCCTTACCACAAAACTCCTCGGCCAAGGATTAGAAGGATTCTCATTTTTGGCTAGAAAGGCCAAAGATACCGAAAAAACAGCATTGCCTTGAGAGAAACCGACTCTTTTGTCTATAGCGTGCAATTCGCTGACACGCTTAGCAGAAAGAAGCTAGTGCAATAAGAATAAAACAGTGCCTTTCTTAGTCAAGTTCCTGAGTGAAGCCGACTTCAAAGGCTCAAACGGTGGCCCATGAGGAAACTTAAGCACCACATCTAAGTTCCAAGCCACTGTATCTTGCGGGAGAGCTTAGTGGTTTCGAAAGACCTAATGAGGTCCAACAGATCTGAATTGGAGGAAATATCCAAACCTCGATGTCGAAGAACCGAAGAGAGCATGGCTCTATATCCTCTGATCGTCGAAGGAGCCAGTTTCTTAGAGTTCTAAGAAATTAAGGAAATCTGCTATTTTCTGTGAAGAGGTCGCAGAAGTAGAGACTTTAGCACTTCTACACCACTCTCTGAAGATTCTCCACTTCCCTTGATAGAGTTTGTTAGAAGACTCTCTCCTACAACGAGCGATAGCTTCTGCAGCTCTTCTTGAAAATCCTTTCGCTCTGACAAGATTCCGGACAGTCTGAACCCTGTCAGAGCTAGAGCGGACAAGTTTTGGTGGAACCTCTTGAAGTGAGGTTGTTTGAGAAGCCACTTCTCTGGAGGAAGAAGTCTGGGGAAGTCTACTAACAATTGGAGAAGGTCCGGGAACCACTCTTTCCGCCGGCCAAAAGGGAGCGATTAACGTTAGTGTTACATTGCTGTGCGCCATGAAATTGTTCAGCACCTCTCTTATTAGACCGAACGGAGGGAATGCATAAGCTTCCAGACCCGACCAATCCAACAGCATTGCGTCCACCGACCAAGCTAGAGGATCTAGGGACTGGAGAACAAAAGAGAGGAAGACAGTTGTTCCTTGATGTCGCGAACAGGTCTATTGACGGTCGTCCCCAAAGGCGCCAAAGTTTCTGACAAATCTTGTTGTCCAAAGTCCACTTCAGAGGTAACACTTGCTGTTGACGACTAATAACTCGTCCGCCAGGACGTTCATCTTTCCCGGAACAAATCTCGGGACTAGCTGAACTTCGCTTCGTTTGACCACAGGAGGAGATCCTTGGCTACTTCGTATAGAGAGAAAGACTGAGTCCCCCCCTGTTTCCGCACGTACGAGAGAGCCGTGGAGTTGTCGGAATGCACTGCCACTACTCGACCTTCTACTAAGCTCCGAAACTGTCTGAGCCCCAGGAAAATTGCTAACAGTTCCTTTACATTTATGTGGAACTACTTCTCCTTCTCCGACCAAGCTCCTGAAGTCCGTTGATTTCCCAGTAGGGCTCCCCAACCTGTGTCCGATGCGTCGGAAAAGAACTGTAGGTTCGGGAGGATGGGTCGTAAATCTAACCCTTCTTCCAACCTTGCTCGAGAGAGCCACCACCTTAGGTCCTCTTTTATTTGATCTGTGACAGGAAAGGTAATCGAGTCTGGTTGTGTCTTCCTGCACCAAGAGGCTCTCAGGAAAAAACTGCAGAGGTCTCATGTGCAGTCTTCCCAACGTCACAAATTTCTCCACTGACGTTCAATTTGACCCAGGAGCCTCAATCCACTGATTGGCATAAACTTACCTTTTTGTTTTGTCCAAGAAACTCCTGAAACTGTCTCCAGACAGCCTTGAACCCTCTCATTACAGGGACAGAAAAGCCCGAAAAACTTGAGCATTCAGAATCATCCCCAAATAAAAAAGGATGCTCTGAGATGGAACCAACTGGGGACTTCTGTTTGTTGACCAGAATTCCTAACTTTCTGGCAAGATCCAGAGTTGTCCAAGGTCCTTCATGCACCGACTCTCTGATTCAGACCGGAGAAGCCAATCGTCCAGATAGAGGGAGATTCTTACTCCTAATATGTGCAGCCAGCTTCCTATCGGGGATAGAACCCTGGTGAAAATTTGAGGAGCGGTCGCTAGTCCGAAGCAAAGCGCCCGGAACTGAAACACCTTGCCTTCGAACATGAACCTCAGGTACTTCCAAGATTTGCGATGTATCGGAATGTGAAAATAGCGTCTTGATGTCCAGAGAGACCATCCAATCCCCCTGTCGATGGACTCCAGAACCGACAGAGTGGTCTCCATATGAAATTTTGTTTTCTGGACATGCAAGTTCAGGGCGCTCACATCCAAAACCGGCCTCCAGCCCCTGATGACTTGGGAACTACAAAAAGGCGATTGTAAAAGCCTGGAGGAAAATCCCCTTCTATCTGTTCTATTGCTTCTTTGAGAACAAGCGCTTCCACTTCTGCGGCTAGCGCCAGAAATTGTCTGAGCCCGGAGAGTATGCCTGGAATGGAATTGGCACAGGTGAGAGCGAGGGAGGTGAAACCCGAGAGGAATACGATAGCCGAACTTGAGAGTACTTGCAACTACCCAGGTTCTGCTCCTCTGTTTTTTCCCATTCCTCCCAAAACAGAGCCAGCCTGGCTCCCCACTGGTGCAATGAAGAACCGAGCTTTCATTTGGAAGGTTTGTTAACTTGGCCGAGGGCCTTAGACTGAGGTCGCCAAATTCGACTTCGGCCGAAAGAAGCGCTTGGGTTTTTTCTCCCTCGAAAAAAGTGCGCTGGGCCAGAGGAGAAACGAAGGAACAGTCTCCACAGGAGCTTTAGGTCTCTTAGTAGACTGTGCCAGTAAATCCGAAATAGATTCTTATCTAGCGCAGACGAAATTGACAACACTACATCGTCTGGAAAGAGGTTATCTTTCACAAAAGGAGCAAACAAGAGAGCAGACTTCTGTTGGGAAAGTAACCCTTTTAGAAGCAAGTAACCCTTTTAGAAGCAAAGGAGCACCAAAGTTGCCTTTTCTTAAGGGTACAAAGGCGATGAGCGAAGCTAATCATCACATCCATCCCTAAGGGATTTGTCCGCACAGGACAGAACACCAATCCAATCCTCCGCTAACTCCTGAGAAAGAGAAGGACAGTCTTCGATCTTGGCCGCTAAAGCGCCAATAGTCCAATCAAGGAAGCTAAAGACTTCCAAAAGTTTAAATTGATTCTTTACAACGTGGTCCAACTCAGGCGCTGTAAAGAAAACTTTCGCTGCGGCGAAAGCAGATCTTCTAGAGGAGTCGATTAAAATGGAGAAGTCTCCCTGGGAGGATGGCAGAAACTCCCAGAGAAGGAGCTTCCCCAGTTACATAAAAACCTATACCTCTTACGAAAGCAAACTTAGAGGGGGAGGGTAAGCAAAAACAAAAAGAGCCTTCCCTAAGTCTCTTTTCATAGACATCCATTTCTCCGTCTCTTTCAACGAATGTCTAACCGCTTTAGATAGAACAAGTTTTGGGAGGAAGAGGGTCTGAAGTTTTCCTCCTCATCAAAAAAGTCGAAGTTGGGGAGCGCGGAGCCGCTTTCTCAAAATAATCTGGATTAAGATACCAGAAGAAATTCTAAGGAGACGTGAATAACACGAGAGGTGATGTGAATCCTCCTCCTCTACTTCTTCTTCATTCTCCGATACCGCCGAAGAAGTAGACGGAACTACAACCGGATCTGAAGGTTTCGAACCACCCTTGGACCCATTCATCCAGTTGGTTAACATCTCTAACTGCTTGCGCAAAGGAGCCAGAGACGAATCAAAAAACAGTTAACGTAGGCTTGGAAGAGCCTAAATGTTCAGCAGGAGGCGGAAAAAAAACTACTTGCGCCTCGCTCGGAGCCGCCGAAATTCGAGGCGAAACAGGCGCATCAGGCGTAACAGATGAAAAAGCGCCTAAAGATGGAGCCGAAAAAGGCACAGATTGAGGCGACGAACAAGCCGCTAACGGCCGAGGCGCAACCCTACTCTCAGGCTCCTTATACCGCTTGACTGGAGGCGGCGAAGAATCGGCGCCTGAACGCCTCTTTAAGGACGCGAAACGGGCGAATCTCGCCAAAGAGCGCCGCGCGACCGGAGACGAAATCGCTTGAATCATTCGAAAGGCGTCTGACCGCAACACCTTTCCAACGCTTAACCGAGCCCCTGTTGAGGCGCAACAGGCTCAACAAGAGAGGCGCCTCTGTGGGGCAAATCCCGATCGACTCCCTTGGACTTCCGTATGTCTTCTTCCCGGTGCGGGGGAGCTGGACAGTGACCTTTGTCTAGGAGACGTGTCAGGACAGACGCACCCTCAACTACACTCTTACCTGAAGCCGCTTTCTCCAAAAAAACGTCTTAACTGAATACCAAGTTGCAAAAACCGTATTCGCTAGTACCTAAAATTTCTGATCTAACCTCTATTCCAGACTGGCAATGGTGTCGGAAGAAAACTACAGGGAAGCCGGGAAGCCGGAGAAGTGGGATTAGTAGGAGGAATAGGAGGTGTAGTAAAGGAGACATAAACAATTTGAGGAGAAACAGAGGAAACAGATGCATCGCAAGACGAAGCAGAGCTAAGTCTACTTTCCCTAAGCGCTGCTTTTCTAATTCTGTCTTTAGCTAATTTCTCCGAGTATGAACTAAAAAACTTCCATTGAAAATCAGTCCAATCACTACACTCGTTACATGTTCAATCTGCTGAACAAACCTGTCCCCTACACTTAACACATTTAGTGTGAGAATCATACTCTAACTTGGGATAATCTAGTTTTACATCCTGAGATGCAAAACCTAACTCCCGACGGGACTAGAATCGACATGGCAACGCCTAAATAAAAAGCAAAATAACAACAACGCCAAAAAAGAGTACTTCACCAATTCCGAAGATCAAATCCACCAAGAAAAAAAAGCGAAAGCAAAGTCATCCAACCGCACCGACCACCGATGTTCACCGGACGCCGGCAGGAAAAGAATTGGATTCACCTGGGCAGTTTGTACCTGGTTCTCCCGCGAGTGGAGGGAGATGACGTCATCACCACCAGTGTTGGCGACGCCGACGCTGCTAAATTGGAATTTAGTATCCTGCCGCTCGTGGAAATCACGGCTCTATAATTGTTCGGTAAGGACACTACAATAAAAAGACAAAATAACATGAAAAATAGGCACAAATACAACGAACTAAACAACGACGTGTTAACGATGCAGCACCAACAAACAGACTGAACGCCATTTATCGTTCGCCTATACAACTATCACATTGTAAAATCGTATCTCAAATATTTCATTGTATATCAAAGCATATATTTTCGCAAATTTTCTGTTGTATCTCAAAACTTCCGTATATTAGGGCAATCGTATGTTAAGGTTCCAGTGTAATTTGATGAGAGAGAGAGAGAGAGAGAGAGAGAGAGAGAGAGAGAGAGAGAGAGAGAGAGAGAGAGAGAGAGAGAGAGAGAGAGAGAGAGAGGTCTTGGCAACAATGGTCTCGGGGATTGACGTAACGTTTATTTTCTGAACAGATAGGACAGAGAAGTGTTAGTTTCATTAAACAGCCTCTGACTCATGCCAGTAAATGTTTTGCTATACTAATATATAAGCCTATTTAAAGATAGTTACTTTAATTAGTCTATATGATACGTAAAATAGTAATCAACTGTTCTTGTAGCCCTCAAGATTTGGCAAAATCACTCCAGGTTGTAAATAAAAACTTCAAGAATGTAGTGTCACAGAGGATTACAATCGTTTTTACCTTCAAGAAACCAGCATTTTTTTTATGAAAAAATAACTCCAGGTTGTACATAAAACTACAGGAAACAACATGTAGTGTAACCAAAGGATTACAAGTAAGGTTTTTATAACTTTTTATTAGTTTAAGACATATTTCCAAACGTCGTTCCGGCTTACGACGCGTCTCAAGAATGGAACCCCCGTCGTAACCCGGGGACTGCCTGTATAGGAATGATGGTAATTCTAAGCAATAGCTCTGCACAGACTGCAAGGAATGGTCCTGCAAATACGAAAGCCACTAAGGATTGGGAGATCAAATGTATTTCGCCGTGTTTAGTACTAGCCCCTCGGGGGTTAATTACAGCAAGCTGACAAAAAATAACATTAAATTCCTAATAAGCAACCAAAATATTATTGATCTCCTGGACCTAGGGTAAATGAATGAGCGGTGACATAGCGGCCATCTCTCTCGGAACGCAGCCACTTCCCGAAAAAGCGCTTGAATTATGCCATTATTTTGTAATTTAGGAGAAAACACTGACTACTTTGAGAGGAAGGATCACCTGAAGAATCGCGACCCCAACACATGCTGGGGATGCTTTTCTTCAGGTGGAAAATATTGGGGTCGCTTTTCTTAAGGTGAGGAATTAACAGGGGTTAACGTAAGGCCGTGGTGGAACGGTGCTCCGCGCCTTACTCGCATATTTAAAGATTCTTGGCAAGCTCGGTATGTTCTGGCAAGAGGTAATGTTGCGCTGCGCGCGCTAGCCAAAGGGGTTACAGTAGGTTTGATTATTTTTTTACTGGAATTGCAAGACAATACACTTTTAATTAACAATTGATTGTTTGTCTAAATTTGTGTTTTTAACAAATGTTTAATAAAGTAGTTTTTAATGAATATATATCTATATTTTTTTCTCCTTTTTTCTATATTATGAGCTAAAGTGGGTCACCTGAAGATTGGAGACACCAACACGCAGGGGTCGTTTATCTCTAAGTGGAAAATATTGGGGTAGCTTTTCTTCAGGAGGAAAATATTGGGGTCAATTTTCTTCAGGAGAGGTATTAGGGGTCGCTAATCTTCGGGTGATCCGAGAGGAACATAGTGGTCTCAGTGTGCTGCCTGAATGGGCCACAACTCTTGACTGTTACTCATGGCAATGAATTCAAGTGCTTTTTCAGGAAGGTGGCCGCATTCTGGGATCGGTGGCCAATATGCTGCCGTTCGGTCATATATCCTAGAGTGACTTTCTTTTAAGGCAGATCTAGGTAATAACTCTGCGTTGAGTATTTCTTTGGAAATTACAGTTTCCTATAGTTTTGGGTTGCTTATCAAGAATTTACATTATTTTTCAGGATCGACTGTTCCTTACAGTCCGTGCGGAGTTATTGCCTAGAATTACCTTTTTTTTTTTCCACGAGACCATTTAACATGTGACGTTTTAATCTGAATTCATGCTAACAACAGACACATTAATGATCATCACCATTCACGGGTACTTCTAGGAAACAGGTAACTCCGCACAAACTGCAAGGAAAGGTCCTGCGAATAAAAGAGTCACTTGGAAATGGGATGTAAAAAGTATTTTCCTGTGTTTAGTACTGGCCCCTGTGGGTTAATTACAGTCGACCTCCCAAAAATAACGGTACTCTTAATAAGCAACCCGAACTCTTTATGAAACTGTAATTTCCGGTAGATCTACAGTACTACTCCGCGGCGGCCTAGACTATGGCAGTTGCAGTTTTCTATGCAGTTTTACCTCCTGAACAAGAATTTTATGTAATATTTATTCAGACGACTGTAATTAACTCCCAGGGGCCAGTTCTAAACACAGCGAAATACATTGGACGCCCCAATCCCTAGTGGATGTCGTATCCGCGGTTACGTTCCTTGCAGTCTGTGTGGAACTACCTACTATATATTCTGTAAAATTACCTAATTTCCAAATAAATACCCAACAAGAAGTTAGGTATTACTACAGACGCAGTCAGCACGGACTGCAAGGAACGTAACCGCGGATACGACATCCCCTAGGGATTGGGTGCCGTCCAATGTACTATTTTGCTGTGTTTAGTACTGGCCCCTCGGGGGTTAATTACAGTCGTCCGAATAAATATTACTTAAAATTCTTGTTCAGTAGGTAGGTAGGGGGAAACACCAGCGACTACCAACCCTTATCACTGTGGACAGGTCTTATTCACTTGATATTTAAATGGTGAAACAAGAATACAATTACAACTCCAAGCATACCATTCAAAAGATTGAAGTTTCGTCAACATAATGTGATATATGAAAGCCCCATACGAACTAAAATAAGCATGTGATGCTCTTCGTAAAATGATATTGTTAAGATACAATAAAGTTTGTTCATACTTACCTGGCAGATATATATATAGCTGTATTCTCTGAAGTCCGACAGAATTTCTAAAACTTACGACACACGTAGTGGGAGTTAGGGTGGTTAGTACCCATTCCCGCCGCTGGGAGGCGGGTATCAGGAACCATTCCCATTTTCTATCAGATTTCTATCTCCACTGTCTCCTGAGGGGAGGTGGGTGGGTACTAAAAATATATATATCTGCCAGGTAAGTATGAACAAACTTTATTGTATCTTAACAATATCATTTTGTTCACGAAACTTACCTGTCAGATATATATATAGCTGAATCCCACCTTTGGCGGTGGGAGAGACAGAAAAAGGATTTTAGGAAACATATAAATGTATATGATTGACATCTTGGTTCCTTACCTGTTAGCATAGCTGACTTCGTGATTACTGTCACCCAAGCCTGCTTCTGCTTTACTAGAGTTACCAACAAGGTAGTGACCTGTGTAGTTGGTGCGCTCTAGATGATCTGTCAACGGGGACGGGACCACAATGTGACTAGACCATGACCATACTTCTGAGGGCAACGAGGCAAAACCACCACCTAAGTTAGCCTAACAACAAACTCCCATATACCAAAGGCTAAAGGAAGGGACGACTGTACTCGGCAGCCGACCCTACAACCATAAACATACAAATATTAAAAACTCACCTACCCTTTTCTATGGGAAAGGATGAGTGCTACCTCCTGCCCCCAAAATAGTGTCTGCGGCGACGTATGGTCCGAGAGAGTAACAGTTTTCATAGGTCGTTCTCACCTCCCGTAGGTAGTGCGAGGCGAACACTGAGTTACTCCTCCAAAAAGTAGCACTTAAAATGTCTTTAAGAGCCATGTTTTTCTGAAAGGCTATTGAGGTCGAAATAGCCCTTACTTCGTGCGCATTAACTTTTAGTATCTTAAAGTCGCTGTCTTTGCAAGAAGCGTGCGCCTCTTTAATGGTGTTTCTTAAAAAGAATGCCAGTGCATTCTTGGACATGGGCATGTTTGGTCTCTTGACCGAACACCATAAGTTCTCCGCAGAACCTCGGCACTCCTTCGTTCTATGAATATACTCTCTAAGAGCCCTAACAGGACACAGGACTCTTTCTGGCTCTTGACCAATGATCTTCTGCCATACCCTTGATCTCGAATGTTCTAGGCCACGGATTGGAAGGGTTTTCGTTTTTTTGGCCAGAAACGACATACTCAAAGAGCAGACTGCATTATGCCTTTGAAAACCGACGTGCGTTTGCTGATAGCCTGTATTTCGCTAACTCTCTTCGCCGTCGCAGAGCAGTTAGGAATACAGTTTTCTTCGTCAAATCTCGTAGAGACGAAGAGGAAAGAGGTTCAAAGCGATTTGACATTAAATATTTGAGGACCACATCCAGGTTCCACGAAGGTAGCTTCGGTAGTGGTACCTTGGTCGTCTCGAAAGATCTCAATAGATCATGGAGATCCTTGTTGTTAGCGAGGTCAAGACCTCTTAGGCGAAAAACTACAGATAGGACGCTTCTGTAGCCTTAATAGTTGACACTGCCAACTTCAGATCTTGTTCAGATAAAGCAAGAAGTCGGCGATCTGGCTCACAGAGGTAGTGGTAGAGGAAACTCCTTTTCTCTTACACCAACTTCTAAAGGCTGCCCACTTCGATTGGTAAACCGCGATTGATGATGGTCTCCTCGCGGTGGCGATAGCTTTAGCCACTGATTTCGAAAAACCTCTCGCTCGGCCAACTTTGGATAGTCTGAACGCAGTCAGACTCGAGCGGAGAGGTTTTTGTGGTACCTCTCGAGTGCTGTTTGAGTAGATCTCTCCTTACGGAAGAGATCTCGGATAATCCACTAGGTAGAACATCACCTCTGTGAACCAGATCGCTGCGGGCCAAAAGGGGGCGACTAAAGTCAACCTCGTCCCCTCCGATGCTGGCAAATTTCTCATCAGGCCTCCCCGGCCCCAAGGATCTTCGAAGGGGGGAAAAAAAGCGGTAGAGATCCAGGCCCGTCCAATCCATAGAAGGGCGTCTACTGCTACTGCTCCCGGATCGAGAACCGGGGGGAGCAATACAGAGAAGTCTCGCCGTCCTTGACGTTTTGCAAAGATGTCCACTAAAGGGCATCCCCAAAGACCCCACAGTTCCTGGCATACTTCTTGATTGAGAGTCCACTCTGTCGCAATAACTGTCCTTGTCGACTGAGGAGATCTGCCCGGACGTTTCTCGACTCCGGCAATGAATCTTGTCAATATTGTGACTTCTCTCTCCTTTGCCCAAAGTAGGATCTCTTTCGCAAGAGTAAACAGGGAGCGAGGTGTTCTCCTGTTTCTTCAAGTATGCCAGGGCTGTGGTGTTGTCCGAGTTGACTTGAACTACACGACGGGAGACTTTGTTCTGGAAGAACTGGAGCGCTAATTGAACCGCTGCCAGCTCTTTTGAAGTTGATATGCCAGGTTACCTGTTCCCCTCTCTCCTAGGTACTGACACTTCCTCCCCCCTAGAGTTGCTCCCCACCCCTTTTTTGTGGATGACGCGTCGGAGAACAACACTAGGTCGGGGTTCTGAAGCTTGAGGGATATGCCCTCTGACAGCTTCCACGGATCGAGCCACCATCTTAGATGGTTTCTTCACCTCTTCCGAGATGCTTAACTTCATGTCGAAGTTTTGTCCTTTTCTGTCCAGCTGTCCGACAGAAAGAACTGAAGAGGTCGGAGGTGTAAGCCTCCCATTTAAACAAACTTCTCCAGCGAGGAAAAAAATGGTCCCCAGCAGACTTCCATTCCATTCCCTCACCGAGCATGAATCCTTCCCTAGAAAGGCCGACACTTTTTCTATGCCTTGTTGCTGACGTTCCTGGGACGGAAAAGCCGAAAAGCCACTGAATCCATCTGAATCCCAGATACACGATGGACTGTTGGGGTTGGGGTCAGATGTGACTTTTCGAAGTTCACCAGAAGTCCCAGGGACGAGCGTAAAGACAGAGTCGTTTGCAAGTCCTTCAGGCACCGGTGTCTGGCGAGGAGGCTCGTATGGAGCCAGTCGTCCAGATAGAGCGAGATTCTGATGTTGGAAAGATGGAGCCACCTCGCCACGTTCTTCATTAAGATGGTGAAGATAAAAGGGGCCGTACTCAGTCCGAAACAGAGAGCCCCTGAATTGAAAGACTTCCCTTTTCAATACGAACTAAGGTACTTCATCGATTGGGGATGTATCGGGACGTGAAAGTAGGCGTCCTGGAGGTCGAGTGATACCATCCAATCTCCGGGTCTTAAGGCCCCCAGAACTGACTGAGGTGTCTCCATCTTGAACCTCTGCTTCTCTATAAAGAGGTTTAGACGACTTACATCCAAGACGGGCCGCCACCCTCCCGATTGTTTCGGGTACAAGAAAACAATCTGTTGTAAAATCCTGGCGTTGCCAGGTCTAAAACAAAACCTGTTCCACTGCTCGTTTCCTCGAGCATCTGCCTCCTTGCAGGTCGAAAAGTATCTTTCGCTTTGTTAGAGGATACGATGGGGACAAGTCCCTGGGAGTGGAAGTCAACGGGGGCGGCTTTATGAAAGGGATCTTGTAAACCCTTCTCTATGACGTCGAGAGACCAGGTGTCTGCCTCTCTACTCTCCAGGCTTCTGCAAACAACTGCAGCCTGGCTCCTACCGGTGACTGAAGGCACGATCTCTCACTTCTTGCCCCTAGACTTGGAAGGGGCTCTACTCTAGGAAGGCTTCTTCCTCGAGGAGACGATCTAGCGGAAGTCCCTCCACGAAAGGGCTTCTGCTTTCTAAACGGTTTGGGCTCCTGACGACGTTGAAGGGCCAGCCGGAACGTCTCGAAGACTGAGCCAACAGGTCTTGTGTGGCTTTCCTTCTTGCAGACTAACTGCCAGATCCTTCACCATAGCTTGGGGGAAGAGATGACTCGAGAAGGGAGCATACAAAAGTTCTGTCCTCTGTGCGGGAGAGACAGACTTAGCCGCGAAGTTGCAATAAAGCGACCTTTTCTTAAGAACCCCTGCTGAAAAATGAGAGGCTAACTCCTCTGAGCCATCCCTGACGGCCTTGTCCATGCATGACAATACACTGGACAGCTCCCCCAAGCTGATCGAGTCTGGCTTACGAGATTGGTTGTCTAAGGCTCCAAGACACCAGTCTAAGAAGTTGAATACCTCTAAGGACCTAAACAGTCCCTTCAAAAGATGGTCCAGTTCGGAAGTCGTCCAAGATACTTTAGCTGAGGCTAAAAGGGCCCTCCTTGAGGCATCAACCACGCTGGCGAAATCACCTTGAGCAGACGTAGGAACCTTCAATCCTAATTCCTCGACTGTCTCATACCACATCCCTGCCTTACCGCTAAGTCTAGACGGAGGCAGGGCAAAGTAGTCCTTCCTTTTGCTTTCCTAGACTCCATCCAGGCGTTAACCTTCCGGAAAGCTCTTCTAGTAGATAACGACGTCTTCATCTTCACGAAACCCTGGAGACGGTTGTTCTTCGAACGACGAAAAACTGAGAAGGAGTAGAAGGAGGAGAAGCAGCAGGCTGGAAAGTATCGCCAAACGAATCACGAAGTAGTCGTGCCAAAACTTGATAATCTGACGACGCAGACGTAGCAGGTTGTTCTTCATCAACATCCTCCGAAGAACCGCTAAGTTCTCCTTCTTCCCTACCCGAGTGCAAGTCCGAAGGAAGAGGCAGAAGTCCTTTAGCTCCAAGGTCTCCTATCCGAACGATGAAGAGAAGACGAGGGTAACGGATCCTTAACAGTCACAGGATCAGGAATCACCTTTAGAGGCGAACGAGCCAAAGTCTCGGGAACAACATCGGAGTGACAGCGAACTCCCACATTCGCGTCAAAGAGCCTTACTAGAACGTCTACGAGCGTCCATCTGAGCGTCCAACGTAGCGTTCTCTCGAGCGCCAAATCAGCGTCCGACCGAGCGTCCAGCGAAAGCGTCCAACGGAGCGTCCATCAAAGAGACTCTTCCAACGTCCCGCGAAGCGTGTCCTTACGACGTCCCGCGAAGAAACTGATCAACTGCCCGACTAGCGTATCGTTGAGCGTCAACACTGTCATGTCGAAGAGGGGCCGAACGCAAAGAAGTCCGTCCGACAGCTACAAAATCGTCGTCAGCAGAAGCGTCGAAGTCGGAACGCCGAGCGTCCTCTCTCTACGGGAAGAGAGAGGAGCATGCAGAGAACTCTCTCTAACCTGGCGTCTAACGTCACCTCTAGACGAACCCTGGGGAGCAAAACGAAGTCTAGAGGGCGAAAAATCAGAAGACGGGGACGAAAGAGGAGCCGTTGGAGAAGACTGCTTAGTTCTCTTGATAGGCAGTCTAATCGTCTTTCCTTCGACGATTCCGGTACCGTCTCCTTCTGCTTCAGTAAAGTGTCCAGTTGCCGTTGCATCGCAATGATGATCTCCGTCTGAGATGTCTCCTTACGCGGAGACCGAGCTGCGCTTGTGAGAAGGAAGAAGGGGCGAGGGGACGCCTTTTTCCTTCTCCCAGGAACAGCCTTGGCTCTAGAGCGACTGGGGGCGCTCGCGGGCGTCCATCGTCGGATTGACGTCCTAGACTTCTTCTGGGGCGGAAAAGCTACACTTTTCCGGAGAAGAATGCCACTCAGACAAAGCATGACGTGAAGCGTCAAGCTCTTGAAGAGTCCTCTTCAAAGGTCGCGAATCCGAACGAGATTCCCACCCCTTGCGCGGGGAGGACGCGTCGGAAGACGAGAAACAATCCTTCAGGATACGTGCTCGAGCACGCTCCTTAGCAGCCTGGGAAGCGTCCACAGGAAACTGCTGAAGGGACGCCAGATCGGTGGGGGTTCCCCGTAACCCTCCTTCGGCCTTCGACATGCCCTCTCCCTGAGTCCTGGGAGTCCGGCAGAGGTCCCAGCCTAGAGGCGCTATAGGGCCGATCTGACGCCCCCTCCAACTTCACTAGGGCACTATCACTGCACTTATTTTGCCTGTTTTGAAGGGCAAGCACTTTAGATTCAAGCGTCTTCAATGAATCCAGAATAAAGCGAAAGGGCATTACCCTCCGCAGACACCACTTGAGGGCCCGCCCGAAGGCAACACTAACGGGGTTAGGAGACACAAAATCTAAAGGAGGGTTAGAAGGGGATACATTAATACCCTGTCTGCTACCCGACTTACTCCTGGAGGAAGACCTCCTAATCCTATCACGTTCTAACTTATTTACGTAGGATTCATACGTCTTCCATTGTAAATCATCCAAGCTTTCACACTCATTACAGCGCTCAAATATTTACACTCTTGCCCCCTACACCCTTTACACAAGTTGTGAGGATCAACCAAGGCTTTTAGGAAGCCTAACCTTGCATTCCACTTTCGAACACACCCTGCGCTAGCCGAACTACATCCAGACATATTTAAGGAAAAAATCTAAGCCAAATTCAAAAAACAGTCCAAATCACGTATGCCAAGCTATCGATCCAATCAAAAAACCAAAAAGTCAAGAGGATACTCAAGCAATGAAAAGTTTTCCAAAATCCTGAGGCGGAGGTGTGTAAACAGATGTTTACGACACCGGCGACAGAAGAAATCTGATAGAAAATGGGAATGGTTCCTGATACCCGCCTCCCAGCGGCGGGAATGGGTACTAACCACCCTAACTCCCACTACGTGTGTCGTAAGTTTTAGAAATTCTGTCGGACTTCAGAGAATACAGCTATATATATATCTGACAGGTAAGTTTCGTGAACAAAATATGTTTTCAAGGCAGTTTTGTTATCCAATATGGCGGCTACCAAGTGGATGTACAGGTTCTGATCAGTGACGACCAGCATCTTTCCCAGCCTTCCCAGTACTCATTTGAACAATGTTAGCGTATATATGTATCGTTTATTGATCTTACTCAAGATTGCAGTTGTAATCAGCACAATAAAACAACATTTTGTTGCCTATATTACTGAAAGTATGAAACTCTTTATCCCCGGGGTCATGGTTTGAACTGAATTCATTCTTACCTTGTAATCGGTGGTTTTTATCCTTACTGCCATCACAACTGAAACTCCACAGTGCTTATTTGATTGTTATTATACACATTTTGGTCTCAATTCACTCCACATTGCACTTTAAACAAGTTGCTGTTCCTGGTTCCTAAGCGCGCATGCCACAAACACAGTTACGAACAGCAGACGACGAAACTGCAAAGTTTTATTCCCTAAATTGTTTACTTTACTAGTTATTTAGTTCAACTTTACTTTGTTACTCAAAAATTTTAATTTAATTCATGTATATTATCCCCTTTTTGCAACCAAATTACCCCCAAAAATTACAGATATTTCTAAAGTAGATACAATCCAATGTTTCTAACTTTTTCGTACATCTGGCTGCCCAAAACCATAGAGGAACGACTATGGATAAGTGGATTACACTGTATATATATAATTTTTTTTTTTGCTTTTTTGTTTTTGCAAGGACTTTTCATTGATTTAAGTCTATATTAGTATTTTGATTTTCTTTAATAACTGTATGCCAGAAATAAATGTAACCTTTAATATTTGCATGCTAAGAATGGCAAAATCATCGTTGCCACATTAGTGGAGGCTTCACACATACGCCGATTCATTATTATAAACTGTTTCCATGAATTCTAGTTGTCATAGTAATGCAATAATGATAAAATAGCTTTAATATTTATTTATATATACTTCCAATACATAGCCTAATTTCACCAATTTCTACGTTTTGTGTGTAGTCTTATACCCAGTTTGGAGGGTGAGCACATACCAAATGGCAACAGAGAGAGAGAGAGAGAGAGAGAGAGAGAGAGAGAGAGAGAGAGAGAGAGAGAGAGAGAGAGAGAGGCGAAGGAAGAAGGACAGGGGTGGCAGTGGAGGGGGGGGAGGGTAGGTGGAGCTTTTTACGCGTGATCGTATCCATTTCTGCATAATGGAGTTTTTGTCTCTTGGTACAAGGACAAGTGTCGTTATTCTTTACGATTAGAGATTCACGATACCCTTATAAATTACGGCACTGGGTGTAATGCAATAAAGTAAAATCTCATTCTGATACGAGTGTTCGTTACAGAAATAGGTATTGCCCAAAAACGCGCTTGCACTGTCGCTGAAACCCATAGTAGGTATGCTGCTTAGTTGTCAATCAAGTTTATTATAATCAAGTATTTTTTACAAGCTAGCTATTGAATAAATTTGTATTTTTCTCAATCAAAACATATGCCCCTCAATGCTAACTTTCCTCTTTTAACGACTTTCTGGTCATTGCAAATTCGGCCCCATAATTTCTTATGGTGCGAAAACAGAGGCGCATCGACTGAAAACGATTGCGTCACACTACGGCGATAATCCGGCAGTAAAACATCTTCATATATCCAAAAAGTAAATAATAAAGATATATATGCGCATTACGATTATAACAATTACATGAATAGCTGATAATCTGCATGAATAACTGGTAAACTGTTCTGCAAGAAAGTTCAGAAAAGCAATTATTTACAATAGGTACGAAAGTTTTAATTCCAAAAAATAATTACTTAAATTTAAGTCAGAATCAAGTTAATTTTTCAATAACGAATATTTTCAAATTAATCATCATAAATATGTAAAATATTGATGTTTTACTATTTATTTAAAAAATTATCCAAGTGCACGCTTCGTCGTCGTCTTCTACCAAAGCAGTTGTTTACCTAAAAAACGTCGTGGTAAGTTTCCATGTTCCGATTGTTGTGATGAAAGTGCCCCAGCGTCTGTGGGTACAAGTGGTGTGCGGATTTATCACAGGAAGTGGGAAGTTTACCGATACAAGCGACTCTGTAAACATCGAGATAGCGTCAATCTTCTAAATATTTCGAGTTGTATAAGTAAAAATGTTGAAAGCGTTTTGGTGAGATTTGGACTGCCGTGTACACCCTTTTCACTACCCTCTGTTTAAATCTTAAAATTTGGCCTTAATTTCTATCTTTGGAGAAAATACTTACTTCAAAAGGAGAGTAGAGGACTTTAGCTCCGTTTCTCACCAACAACAAGTCGTGACTGATGCCCATCTCCGGTGTCAGGGCACGTTATAATGTACTTTTTTTGGGGTGGTACACATTGATCGTACATGGTCCACCCCTGTACCATGCGGTGTTTTACCCTAAAACTGCATAGAAAAACAGCAACTGCCATAGTCTAGGCAGCCGCGGATAAGTACCCTAGATCTACCAGAAGTTATTGCCTCGATTTGCCCCGTTCCCTCCGACATGGGTCCTATCCTAAGCTACGGCGGGGACACTAAACTAATAGTATGATTCCACATGGAAGACATGGCCTTGACAGGAAGTCTAGCTACAACCAATTCCTCGAAATAGAGGCAATCTAATAGAAACTCATGGTTAAGGATAACCTTAAATTACATAAAATACAAAAATGATCATTTGTTATCTACTATGGAGGTCCCGTCCAGATAGGTAAATGACCTTATCGGAAAAGGTACTCCTAGCCTAGGACCAGACTGCTACGCAATATTACGTTGATAATATTAGGTAATAGGTACATCATTTTTGCAATAGTTGAACGCGTAAATCACCACTAAATGTCCTTAATAGACGTCGTACTTACCAGGTTAACGAGCGACAGCCAGAATAAGGAGTAACAAGACGTCCTCTGCTACAACTGCTTACGACTGGTGTTGTTGCGCTTTCACACGTCAGATTGTTCGAATGACTCTTTAGCTTACGTCTAAAAGTATGATATTTTAACCAAGATATTACTTGATTTCCACGAAAAATATTCTCAAATATACAAATTACACTAATATATAAATATTTGTGATTATAAAAAAAAGGTAGAAAACGAAAACTTGGGCGGTGATATATAACTCGAAGACGAAGCTACAGCCATATTCGCCGACGGGACACGCATGTTGATCATAACAAACGAATCTGTGCAAGTGCTCTAGACGCTACAATTGTTTAGTGTCGTTTTAATTACAACAGTGTGTTACTGACAAAATAAAATAAAATCGGAGATGATTCCACACTCCAAACTAGCCGGCTATTCATACCAATACGTTTTCTGAACATGAAAAATTAACTGGGGCGGGCCATGCTGTTCTACTATTTCGTCATAGTTGTTTAGCCGCTTTTTATTACTATTATTATTTCATAGGGCGACACGAGCCAATCACCCAGAAATAGATTTTTCCTTCGTCAAAATCCCTTTTTTTTTATTTCCTGGAATAGCGTCATCGCACTTCATAAATTCATGGACTGGCGTGTAACATCTGTTGATGTGGGACCTATATGATCATTCATTACATATATGTTTCACGTCCTCTGAATGCTACAGTAAATATTTTTAGAAACTACTCCTAGAAACTATTTTAAAATAAAAATTAATGTAATTTTGTGTTTCAGAAAACTTATTTTTATGGTTTAAATGAAAAAGCAGAAAAACTAATACTTAAAATTGCGATATCATAGGTAATGTTAGGGTCAATACGTCATCTATTATTTAAATCATGGTTTCCGAAGGGTATATAGTTCAGTTCAGTCAAAATAGTATAACCGTAACAAAGGAAACAAAAAGTAAGAACGTTGCTTTGGTGAACTGCGGTAATGTTAGTCATGGATCCTTAAGAAAATATGTAAGATATTGGCTGTAGGGTGCGTGGAGAGGGAACAACTAGGTGTATCCATCGCTTGCCGGTGCTTTAATGGCCAGTTACTGATAACACGAGAGAGCAAACATTACATTATCACAGCATGACAATACATTACTAAACAACTGATGACACGTTCTCGTAATTTTAAATGACATTTTTATCAAACTGTGCGAACCTAGCTGTGCTTATTATTCCAAAAATAGGGTTTCTGCAGGACAAGATCTCTATAGCATTAACAGAGTCTGGAAAAACGCCTTGTATTGTATGTCATAATTAACCCAGAACACTTCGCCCTGTCTGTAATTGCAAGGTGGTCTGCTCTCATCTTTACTTATCCCACCAATCAATACTAATATTTGTTGCAGATGCCATTAAATGACTTTTTAAATAATCGTCTGCAATAGCATTTAAATCTTGAATAGTAATGCATACGTAATCTGAAAATAATTAATAATATAACCCAGTCGACCCATCACATGCGAATCTTACGCGGCTAAATGTATGGACCAGGTCTTAAGTGCAAAAGCACCACGATGACTCTTAACAGGTTACTTTTTCCAAAAAAACCCACAAATTTGGAGGTGGATTGTGGACTAGAAAAGGACACACACTTGTGAATTTCATTAGCATATGTCTGTAATTAAATTTTGAGTCATTGCCGGGGAATCAATCATATAAATAACAGAGAAGGTGGCAAGCTTGATTAAAAATCAACGATGCTGCATTTGAAAGTTGCAATTAAGGAGAGAGTTCGGCAGTTAGAGTTGTGCACATGCAGCATTTTGAACTCCATTTGTTAACCTTTGCAAAGGCTCAGTAAACCTTAGGTCTGCCGGATTGTTATTATAAAGATTATTTCAGATTCTGTAACTATACCTATTTTCGTATCTAATTTTAAGCCTATGTTCAAACAAAACTTAAATCAGGCCTTTACGTTAACTTGTCCATTGTATTATATAATATTATATTTTAATATATATATAGTTCTAGTCTAGAATAAGTCTAGGTCTTGACACATTAAACAAATAATGATATTGTATACATTCCATTGAGAAAATTAACAGCATTTGTGGATTTGAAGTTAAATTGCTCAATCAATATATAAAAATGTCCGTATGAAATACGTGCATATAAAATAATTTATCAAAAAGTTATAAGTCCTTTCGGTACACGATATCATATCCTCACAGTCAGCCTGATATTTCAGTGTGTTTCCCGAAAAATATGATGAGCTTATAAAAGCTGAATGTTAAACATGCCTTATTGTATCATTGCTTGAATACATTAAACGGGAACCCACAAACGATATGCAGGTGTTCGTTTGCTCAGTAATTGGGAGGGCAAACTGTGTTTATTACTTCTGCAGCTCTTCTATCAATTCTGTCTCAAGGATGCGGACGAATGCGAAAGCGAGCTTCAGTCACGTTCAGTGGCCCAGAAAGTTTATTCTCTTCTTTACTTCATCCTTTATTTGATCTCTTCTTTCTCGTTTCTGTCACATGATTCAAGATATTAGTGAACCTCGGCGTATGTGAATAGGGCATTAAGGCATTAAGAGTCTAAAGGTTTTCTGCACATGGATTCCATCAATAGTCCACACACACACACACACACACACACACACACACAACACACACACACACACACACACACACATATATATATATATATATATTATATATATATATATATATATATATATATATATATATTAATATTGGATTCCTATTTGCTAGGCCCGTGGTTTGATTCTGGATCTTGCTATTTTACCTTGAAGTCAAGAAAAGGACATAGGCCTATAGCAACCTCATTCCTCTAACCTTGATTGGACTTTGAAGGCTCTGTTTAGGCTTCTAGATGCAAATATAGAGAGATTAAAAGCAAGTTGAAATAAAGATAAACCCCTTTTATATAAAATGCAGTTATATTTAACAGTGGTGATTTTACGGTCTTACGTTCACACAGAAAGTTAAAAGGATCAAATAAATGACGTGGCCCGGGATGATTGATGACATGATAGCACGTGAGTGGCTCTTTCAAAAATAAAAGTGTTCCTGATTTGGAAATGAATTCGGCGGGGGAAAAAATACCGGTTTATGCCGCTAACTTCGGATCAGCTCACAGGTGTGGACATTACGCGGTACGGTTTAACGAACAATCATGTGTGTAGCTACAGATGAGCGAACTAGACATATGTGTGTGACACCGAAGGTCTTCTGCTCTGACAGGGCAAATTGTGTACCAAAGGGCCTTGCCCCTATGAAGAGAAGAATGTATAGAATCGTCGTCTTTTAAATCACTCTTTCATGATCCCAGCTAGAAAAATGAAATGGGGCTACATCATCTAAACATCTATTAAAATAGTTTTAAGTCACATGGAATCAAACCAATATTACAATAACTATTTCCTGAGCTTTCCAGTCCAGTGGTTGATCGAATACACTTCCTGTAATCTATTGACAAAACGCATGGTAAATTAGTAAAGAAAACGATCGAGTCGTTTTCATGCTCTTGGTATCATTCACTATAATACTTTCACGTCAAAAAATGGAGGCATTATTAAGGTATTTTGTAGATGTATTGTAGCTACAAAGGTCAACCGGTAATTTATCTGGCACACACAGGAAAACTATATTGATGCTCACAGCGTTTGTATAGTAAGATTATCATGCCAAATACTTTGTTCTCTTTGCTTCTCGAATTTTTTCCCTAGAAAAGCATTAGACTCTAGCGTATTTAAGTTATTTCACCTTCTCGATTTTCATAGAATTCCCATGCAGACAAATGGATTGTTTCATTCTGTCTCAAAAATATCTATCAGAGAAGAAGAAGAATAAAATTATTATTCAGCATAAAGATAATCATGTGAAAAGCTTTCAGTAGCCAGCTGTGAAATTTATTTCATATTCACGTCACTATATATCCTGCCACAACGTATCGCTGTAAAAGTTGAGAGGTTCAACAAAAGTCAGTAGTTAGTAGTACTCACTATATATAGCTTGAATTAAAACTCCACTTCACTAATGTGATATTCAATGATGGCTTATCCGTCAAGGAATGGTTGACAATTGTGACGATCGAAAGACCTTCAATTGTCTTGAAAAATAGTGTATAATGATAATGCTATCTGCTTTTCGAGACAGGACGTGGCTTGATCAGCCAGTAGAGCAGATAGAGATAGATAACGCCGAGGAATCGTTTCCGTAATAACAGAGAGAGAGAGAGAGAGAGAGAGAGAGAGAGAGAGAGAGAGAGAGAGAGAGAGAGAGAGACCTATCTACATTACCGTCAGCAATTATCATGCACCAGCCCAACTACGCTTCATCCTCAGCTCCGTTTATTGTGCCGTAACTTTGCACCGACATCTGTCTATTCTCAGTTTTCTCTAACAATTACTTTTCCCCTATTATTTCTTTTTCTTGACGATTTTATTCATTCTTTTCCGCACCTGTACATGATCCGCTCTTCTGTCGAGCGACTACTCTTCTTACATCACTAGACCTGTCACTCCTTCCTATCCTCCTCTTCTCGATCACCATAACACCCATGATCTTCCTCCATACACTGTATTAACACACGTGTCTCGGTTTCCCAAGCAGTTCTATATTCATGAGCGAGTTCAGATAGATTCACGGACCTTGATTCAAATACAAGTTTAAAAACAGCTACGTTTGGTGAGGATTTGCTCGATTTAAATTTCATTTCTCCATAGACAGATCCCGCAATGATATGACTTCAGATGATTTTCTTTAAAAACACTTAAGTCTATTTACACTACATTTTTTTATTTATAGGTCTAACACAGGTGGCTGAGAGTTAACTGCCTCTTTCCAAACTTGCATTACTACATCACCTACTGAAACACCACAGGTGAGGAGATATGCCGTCTAAACGCACCTACTAAACATGCTCTATGAGTCATCCAATTAATTTTAATTGCTGTAATTAATCTAAGAACGAGGAAGCAGAAAAAAGTGCAAGGGTCATTGCTAATTTGGTTACAAAGACAACATTATTTGCAGGTGTCAAGTGGTGGATTCAAGTAGTACTTGATCTCTGTTACCCTTTTGGGACTGACTGGTGAGAAGGGAAGTAAAAGTACTGATGTGAAGATAAAAAATAATTGCCACTGGGGACTGAATGTGCTGCAAAGAACCTTTAGTACTCTCTAAAGTGAAAATGTGGCACAAGATTCAAGGCTTCTTTTACTTGAAGATGATGCTGCTTGGCTATATTGTATAGTATCATATATAACACCAGTAAGAGATTTGTAAATACCATGATCACTCTCTGACTAAAGTGCCTTGCAATGTTAATCTCTCAATTGCTACACTATATACTGTGTAGCCTTATAAGTAAATTTCATGATTTTTAGATGCAGCTTGTCAAAATACATCACTTTATACTTGTATTAAAAGTTACACCAGTCACTGAAGTGATGTAATTTAATAAAGTGATAAGATAGGATACAGGCATCAATACTAGTGGAAATACAATTCACGAACTTTTACTTCAAAAGACTTCAGTTCATTTTATTACAGTAGTACTCCAAAAGGTCTTTGAATCTTACACCAATGAATGACACTAACATCTGGAAGTCAAATATTATGCAGCAACAAGATGCTATATAGTTGACAAATAAAACTGAAATACCCTGTTGTGAAAACAAAACACACACATTATTTCATCAAACCAATAAGATATAGCTGTAAAGTTTACGGCACGAAATTCATAAGTAACATGAATATAAGTCTAATAAATGTTGAACACTCTTAACTGATTACTCTGGAAATGAATTCGTGCAGGCACAAGGTAATTGAGCATCTATAGTATGTTCACAAGAACTGCAGACATAGCTGTAGTCAAGTCCATTTTTGAAAAGCTGTGAGACTGCACATAAGCATGTCTTATGCACAAACATAAATCCATAATTGAGTAGCAACTTACAATAATTCATAAATAATCAGCAATGTATATCTCTATTTATGAGGCAGATAATATGTTATTTCCAAATACTTCCGTGAAGTCCGTCATATGCTACTTTGCACTCTCCTGAAATGGTGAGCACCTTGCATGAAAATATTAGCTATTCCTTAAGACTCCCATGGAGCTGCCTCAAAGAATGTCTTCTTAAACAAGGGGATATGTGTATCTTATGTAACTGACAGAAATTCAACAAAAACTTTACTTGAACAAAACCGTTTACTACGTATCACTGTTGGCTGAATTTAAGTCATACAATTATTAACACGATATTTTATTGCTAACCAGTAATCAGCCTCACCATGCAAATTTTTAGATTCCTAAAAGACTTGAAGCTCTCATTTCGGAGTTGTATATTTCCAGAACCTGTCTACAGTTATTCCTAAGGAGGCTGAGAGACTTCCAACTTCCTTTCTGCATACACACACACACACAGAAACAACTGGTCCTGATCCCTTAGTTCCAAAATACAACAGTCAAGGCCATGCTGGTAGAGTAAGAGCCATGATTGTTGTTAGTTTTGTTTGGTTATCACACTGAATGTACGGAGAAATTTTGGCGGTCTTGCTGTATTAATATACTATACACAGATTTTCAACGTTTCATGTCAGATTATGTGATAAAATGTATACTACCTCATAATTCATGAAAGTTTTTTTGTTATTAGACTACAAAAATAAAGCAGGCATAAACGTAATTGAGTCAAAAAGACAAGTTTACCAAGATAAATTGTTTGTACGGTGCTTTTACATTAAATGGAACCAGTGGTTATTCAGCAACGGGACCAACAGCTTTACGTGACTTCCGAACCACGTCGAGAGTGAACTTCTATCACCATAAATACACATCTCTCACTCCTCAATGGAATGGCCGAGAATTGAACCCGTGACCACCGAGGTGGGACGCCAACACCAAGATAACGGTAATGCCAATATATTTTTGCCAACGGGCCAAGAGAATGACATTTTGCATTATCTATCAGATCTTTGACGTCTAAATATAGTAATAATACTTGCATTCCTATCCTCCAGAAATGTTTCATTTTACTATGAAATAGGAAAAAATATTCTGAATAAAATTGCTCAAGTAAATTTCAGTCAAGTGTTCACCTAGTTTACTAAGAGGATTAATGTTTGGAAATGTTTTGACAAGTGTTTTGGCAATTACCCTACAGTAGTGAACACAAGTATATAAAGTATAAAGCAAGGTCATACAGTGAGAAACAGAAAAATGTGCACTACTGTACATACATATATGCAAGGAATATCTTTTTTTTTTTATTCTATTATATATGTAATTTGTCACCTTATGTTCACCCACTTACTTTTACGGTATTGTTTCCTGAAGTACATCGGAAAGCTTAAAGAATGAGCTTATAGCGATAAATAATTCAGCAGGCTTTAAAAAAATTCACGGTGTCTCAACATAATAATAATGATAAAGATAATTTAACAGTAGGTATTCACAATCTCAGGGGGATTTTATGTTTCATTGTCACAACTAAAATAAATAAAAGGGTTTCTAGAGAAGCAGCTGCTCATCTTTATTTTTTTTTTTCAGGAGCAGATTTTCTGTACCAACACTAACTTTTTTATAAGTCCTATTTTAAAAGCATACTCCTTACTTCCTTTCTATCTGAAGGCAGAAACTTCAGGGACAGGGTTAAACCATTAGTTGCTTCATTTGGCTTAAACCAATCCTAAACTCAAGCAAGACTATCAGCACTGATGGCTCCCGTGGGAAATTATAACAGACAAGAGGACCATCAAGCCGTTTTGCTAGCCTGTGATCCCTACATTCTTTAGCAGACTGAAGGATCTTGAAGGCATGGCCTATCTGATGGCATCTGGACTGCAGGCATATAAAAAAAAAAAAAAATTTCCATATGGGATAGGTGTTTATGGTAATGGGCATTCTTCCACAGTTCAATCAGTAACATTGCGGTAACAAGCAGACCAATGAGTATTTCTTCAAAAAAATTCTTCAAGTTCACCTGGAAGACATTTTCAAATCCTTGGTAAAACTGCAACACTTATGTCTTTTCCCCAATCTAGCAGTAATAAGAGCATGAGGCTTAATATTATTGTTTAATTAATATCTACAAGAGGCCATCCCTATAACCAGTGAGACCTTCAATGATCCACTCCTTGTTTCTGTATGGCATATGGAAACTTTGATTTTAAAGCCAATAAGGCTTCAGAATATAGTTGATTTACCATAATTCTTCCTATAGGGTCCACATCAAAAAGGTTGTTGTGTGTCGAGTCAATAATTTTTTTCTCGTGCTCCTTCTGCCCAAATTTGGCTAGGATATCTCCAATGCTGCCATACCTTGGATAATGCACATTATGCATACTACCAAGATGCACTTTAGGCAATGCTTGAGACATTGTTGTATCTCACTGGTATTGCTTTCTATCTTTTAATTATTTCCATAGATTTAAAGTGGGGGTTACTCAACTTCAACCTTTTTCCTGCTCTGATTTCTGGCTCATGTAAAAAAAATACACTGGGACAGCTCCAAGGGAGTTTAGACATTTGACTTACTGGTAACAAATAAATTTTGAATTATGTCTATTTTACACGACTTACTGTCACTGTTGCATCTTTAACCATTTGTAAAATGAAAAAGTATAATTATAGATAGCAATATGACAAGCCATTTACTTGTACAGTTCTGGAAATAAAGTGATGAAGCGTGACCACACAAGAGAATGAGTGTTAACAAAACTTATAAATTAGAACATTATTCCAACATTAGCAAAAACAGCCAGAAAACATCTTGATTGAAAAACATTTGGCAATAAATGGTACCAATCAGCAAACATCCACCAACTTTTGAAGTCTCCAGTGTTTCACTGGTCAAGTTAACCATTGTATAAATACTTAAGATTATGGTACAAGTTCATGTTATTGCTTTGCATTATCTACATAAAACACTAGTATATTTGATAAAGCAAGATACTGTACTACAGAGCAATATTTAAGCCATGAATCAAACCACAACAGAGACTAATCTGATGGTAGCTTAACAGCTTCATGGAGAGCCATTCCCCTGCACAGCCTGTAACTTCTTAAATTAAGAATTTTTAAAATTCTTTTGTAAATGATCTCAATCTGTTAAAAACTTTGCTATATTTTCACAAGTTTACATACCTTACAGCTTCCCAAATACATAATAAAAATTCCTTATAGACCTTTTTAAGGTTTCTGTAATGACATCAAATTTTGTAAAGCCATCAGCTTTTTCAAACTTTCTGTAACAACACTTAACATTTTGTGTAGCTCATGACTTGAGTGCATTACACGAACCTTGGGATTACAACGATATAATCTGGTCTTGAAAGATTATGGTTAAATGTTTTTTTGCATTTCCTCCAAATTCATCAATATTTGCATGTGACTACTGACTCAATAGTACAACGGATAAAAAGAAACACGCTAAAATTTTATAACAAACCTACACTTAAAAGCTACAATTCCTAATTTGAATTTTCATAACTGTCTACAAACAAAATATGAGTACAGTAGAATCTCACAATAAAATTCCTCTCATTTCCAAATTGTGGTAATTAAACAAAAGTGTCAGTCATTGAGCAAATAGGGGTCACAGTATGATGCATCCATTAATTGAAGTTTATGGGAAAAATCAGGTTTCGGTGCTATTTCACAGGGCATGCATACTACCTAGCAGTATGTAGGCGAGGGATGTAGGAGGTACTTGACACTACTTATTTCTTCCATCAGTCCTTTGATGTAACTCATCTTAGGCATCTCGCCTTGCTATTAACTTTGTGCATAGTTATTGTGCTGTTTTTTAACCATACCAATAAGTCACTTTTGAGCTCTAAAAGCCCTGAAGGAATTGTTTTTAAATGATAGGTGACCATGAAACATGACAAAGGTAAAAAAGGAGACACAAGTCAGCAAGAAGAGACCCAAAACAACGAATAAAGCGCAAGAGGCACACAGCGATGCAGTTGAAGGCCAAAAGTGCATCTTGTGAGGCATACTGTTGGGGTAACTACCAGTATTAACATAATCCTTTATGTTGTCTGTAAATCTGTGTATATTACAGACAACTGCAATTTGTGCATCCTTCGTGATTGCCCCGTACACAAGTATCTTATTTAAAAAAAATTCCTTATACTGCACTGTATATTGTTTACATTATAAGTTTAGTTAAATGTAAAAATGTAAATATACACAAATATTTTACCTTTTTATCTCTAACTTTCTTATTTATTGCTTGAAGAGAGTTTATTGTAGTGTCTGGTGCCAGGATAGGCCTTCTGAAAGATTCTACTGTGAAGTAAAATGGAGAACAAAATATAAAAGAAAACCTCTTATTTCACAAAAACACAAATCAACAAATTCAAACAGTGCATATCATCTGGAAAAAGTGCAAATTGACACCAAGGGTGACATCAATTTCCAACCCTGAGTCAACTATGACACCAAGGACTTCTGGCTACTGTATTTCAGTCAAGCCACTGACCCTTAAGAATTGCTTATGTGTAAGCTAAGGAGTCTTTTATAGTTCATCAAATGGACCAGAAAAAAGATAGCTCATGTTGTCCAAGCTACAACGGCCAACAATCAGAAAACAAACAGTAATATCAACACTACATGGAGGGGAAATCCCAAAATCTTAGTAAAAGCTTTTGGCACATTTTCATACTCCTCTCCACATGCTAGTTACAAGTCCTGCCTCCTGAATACCAAAATAAATTTACCTCTACTTATACTAAAGCAGTTACAGATTGTCATAACCAATACTACTCTTCTTTTGTCAGAAAATGAAGAACAAATACTTCACTTCATAATTCAAAAATAAAACAAACAATGGATTTGAAGCAGACTGAAAGGAAAATGACTACTGATCTGCTATCATTGCTCTTGATGAAAAGCCATGAAAAAGAAGATAACAAAGAAAAAAAAAGTAACACCTAAATTCTATTATTATTTCTTAAAAATATCGATTTTCCTGGAACATAACTTCCCTATCACTGACCAAATAAATTAATAATGTAATTTATATATAAAATATATTAGTTCAAGAAAGAAAAAGCCATGAGGTAACAAAGTTGAGTGTTCTAACATGGTGAGTATGTTTTGATATTATTCACATGTGATGTCAGCCAGCAGTTTCCTAAAGGCTATATTCTGAAACGTTATCTTTAATCCACATGAACACACATACATATGTAATATAATAATAAACTAACTGAAACTTAGTTTCTTACTATAGTTACTACACACATACATGTAAATGATATACAGTCAAATGACATGAGCCTAAAAGTATTACAAAGTGTATAAATGATGAAAAATTATTCATTAGCTTTCACTCCTACGATAATGTTGATGATGAACCCTTTTTCCACATGCCATGCAAGCGCGATTTTTCATCAAAAAGGCTCCTTAACAAAACAACCTGGAAATAAGAAATGAATAAATATGCAACATTGCTTGGGACTGACCTCAGAAAAGGTAGAATATTCTTATTGCTACTGTGTGATGCCCTAAAATGTGAAATTTGTATTGAGAAGGCAGTAAGAAAATTAAGAGAATCAACAGTATGGTTGAACTAAGGTCCCATCCAAGATAATGTAATTATGGCTGCAAGCTATAAAATACTGCATATCAAAAGAAAGGATGCTAGCCTTTTGACATTACCTGAATAAAACCAGTAACAATCATAACAGAAATGTTAATCATAGACCAAGAGTTGACTTTGGTGTAGTTGTTTTCAGCAATATTTCGGTCTCGTGCCTCGTATGCCCTCAACTGATCTTGCATGATGCGAGACTTTGTAAGATGTCCCCGAATTCTGTCCATGGCATCCTGAAACAATAAAAATGAAAACTATGATTGAACAAAGTTAATCATTCATAACAAACCACTTGGAAGAGTTAGGTAGAGGCAAATTCCAAAATAAAAATGATTTTGGACTCATGTAAAAGCTACCATTACAATTGTCCAAACAGGAGATAAACCTCATATTATTACTTAAAGGGGAGTTGTTATGTATAGCTCTTCAGATTATTGATGGTGCATAGATGCTTGCCAAATTTTTGTTCAGCATTTATACACCGTTGAAACCTGACAAGTTTTAGTGCTACTGTAATAATAATAATAACAGCCCATACTTCAAGACAGAAGCAACTCTTATTACATACATACTGTACAGAATATATCACACTTTACACTATTCATCATTTACAGTATGTACTTCAATTAAGCAGTCATGAAGTTAACTTTATTCTTTAAACATGTAAACAAATCCGCTGAGTAAAAAACAAAACAGAAAGCTTACTTTGATATCTTCAATCTTCATCTCATATATCTCCTCTGCAGTAACACTTGCTTCAAGTCCATCGTCCCAAAGATCATCGTCTTCATCATCATTTTCAATCATAACACCGAAAAATACGGTCTTAGAATTGAAATGTGAGAAAGTGTTGTCCCAGCAAATCTTGTAATCACCTTCCTCAGACATCAGAGTTCTGAAAAACAAAATCAAATTATAAAAGTAAATAAAAATATGAATAAGCCAAAATTTTACATTCAATAACATAAATTAAATTTCAAAAATAATATATATTGTCTCATACTAAGTAGTAATCAGTTTACATAGGCCTAATCCTGCAGTTGGCAGCACTCTGAGCAACCACAACAGGAAGAACAAGAGCCATCATTTGGCCAGTTATCTTTCTGGCAGGAGTCCTTGTAGTCCAGAAACAGCAAGAGATGTGGGGTTGGGAAGTGCACACTCTTGACTGATGAGTTTGTAATAAAAAATAAATTATTGCTCAAAATTTTTATTTATTTAACCCAACCCCATTACTTTACCAATGTCTGAGAAGGCCTTCCTATGGTAAAAAATTCAAAACCATGATATTGAAGTATGTGGCTTTCAGAGTACAGGTCAGGGACTCCAAATATCTTTGTACTAATATGGGGTAGAGAGTCAGATTGGAACCTTGTAAAACCTAAATAAATATCCCTGGCAAAATGTTAAACAAGACATCATCAGTAACATGAGGTCTCACACTATGCCCTTGAGGTAAAGAGAGCAGGCCCATGTAAAGAAAGCAAGACTAACAGAAGCATTCCCACTGCCTGTAATTTTGGCTGGACATAACCATATCATCAAAGACTGTGCTATATTTAACCATCACCAAGTTAAAGTCATGTGATATGGGTTCAGTGGCCTGGAAAGGGTGGCTAGATCCAAACCTCACAACCTCGAAAAAGGGATGGTATGCTTGACGTTCATAATAATTACAATGCGATTGTTCAAGCTACAATCCACTTTTATCATTGGTTCTTGGGATGAAATCCAATTTTCAGTGTTAAATGCATCTTGAGATAGACAAGGCTTAAATGTGTTCAATATTACTAACTAAGGATTTCCTTCTTTAACATTCTAAGTTTTTATGAGGTCAGGATTAATGTGGTGGACCATGAAGGTACCTTAATGAATGGTAATTTGCAAATAAATTAAAAGATTTCTATGTTTTGTATGGAAAGATTAAATGACACAATACAGTACAGCATTTGACTAAAGAATTAAATGTCTGAATGTAGAAACTCTCACCTGTGAGTTGCTTCAGGTTTCCTAAGATCCTGGAGAAGAATGGCACCATGCGGGGATGCAACATAGAAATTGATATCTAGCTCACCTTGGCCACCATCTATGACCTGCAGATAGAGATTTGGGGTAAAAGAAAGCCTTAATATATCAGCACTACAAATATACACTACCATGACTTGTACAGCCGTATCCTAGAGACTTGCAAAGAACATATTATCAATGACGAAAAATTTCACTTAATAGACACATTTAAACAATATACATCTGGAGACTAAAGAAATCAATAAGAATGTTCTACACATTTCCTGATAGGGGAAGCCACCATGAGACAACTTATGCGGTGTTTTCTGTATACTATTAATCACGTCTGGGATCTTGCGTTTGTCTTTTATGCAGAAGGAAAACGAGGTTATAAAAGAAGCTTTTACCAAGTCAAATAATCAAGCTGAGAGTTATATCAACTTTACATTATCCGGAGAAGAAAGGTTTATAGAGGAAAGATGTCTGATAGAAAATAGGCTTCTTGCAACAGCACAATTTCATATGTTGACAAAATTCTCCACCGGACTATTACGTAACAAAATGGGGCGAACTAATTCACATTTTTTCCGAGCTAGATACACCGTCGCGATTTAACAGCTATAGATATGATATCATACTCTAAAGAAACATATATTTCTATTTCTCAACAACATAATGGAATACTACCTTTATTACATTGCAATAAACTGCTAATCAAAATCCCTTGTCCTCAAAAACTCATTCAATCGCAGGTTGTTTCTTAAAAATTTGCAAAATATAAAATTAATATAGATGTAAGAATCTAAGGTATAATTGATTCACAGTGACACGAGAAATGTCTTTCAAAATAACATGTCAAGATTCAGCGGAAATTTTAAAGCTGTTCTGTTTCCGTCTAAAGCACGGGTTACACGCTACGATAAATTGTAGCGATTTGTTGAACACTGAAATAGTAACGATCTATTGGATGATTGAAAGCGTGTTTACATGCAACGATTTTTAATCCAATATTTTTGAGTCTTTACTATCACCTGAGAAACATAGCATTTATTAGAAAATATCTAACAGAGGGCAGTAAAAAAATTTTAGTGATGAGTCACGTAATATCAAGGCTTGATTATTGCAATTCTCTGTACTATAAATCGCCCAATACACTACTAAGAAAGCTTCAAAATGTGCAAAACCGGGCGGCTAGACTGATAAAAGGCATTAAATTTCGGGAGAGAATAAGTCCTGCACTGATCGATCTACATTGGTTACCTGTTAAGGCTAGAATTGAATTTAAGATTTGTTTGTTGACTTACAAGGCACTTACAAGTGATAAGCCTAAATATCTTCGTGATTGCTTGGTCCCCTACTCTCAAGTTACTAGCGCTGCTGTAAGAGTTAGACATGCTGATGACCCATATAGACTATTCGAAATTAGTGTGAATCATGCAATAGGAGGAAGAACATTTTGTTATGCTGCACCGAGACTCTTCAACGACCTTCCACTGGATATCAAGAATAGCAAAAATGTGGCAGCATTCAAGAAAAAACTGAAAACTTATCTCTTTGGAAAGTGCTATAATAGTGATCAGAAAACTATTAAGCCTGAATACAAATGATAGCGAATACTGAAAAGATACAGAGCAAAATATAAACTGGAAAGAAATTATTTTCACACATCAAGGCCCGCCTGAACAGACTCTTAGTGTCTGATGGAGGGCGAGAAATAAACCCCTAAAAGTAAAAGTAAGTACTTGACCGTCATGGAAGAAACAAGAGGCGGAAACACTCTGATAGGAACAAAAAGGACCTGGCCTATGCAGAACTAGTGAAGAAATACAAAGAGTTTGATCCTTTAGCTGAAAGAAACACTGTTATAAAAAAAAATAGTATTCGTGGGACTTTATCTTCCACAAACACGGAAAACTCCGATAAAGTTCAATGAATTCGCTTAAGAACTCATGAGGAGTTTGCTTTCAATTCGCCATTACTGTGTATTAAATTTATATTTCGAATGAGCTCTTGCGTACCAGGACTTCACACTTCAGCAGTCAATCTGAAAATGAGCTAAATTGTAACGTCGTAACGATATCTTGGAACCTTGTTTACACGTTCAAACTTGTCGTTACGATGCATATAGATTTGAGCCTGCTGGCACCAACCACTCAATCCAATTCCAACTCCAATAAATCGCTACGATCTCCTGTTTACACGTAACGACAATTTGTAATAACCTTTTCATTACAATAAATCGCTACAATTTATCGTAGCGTGTAAACCGTGCTTAACTGGGTCATGACAAGTTGCCAACTAGCCCCAAACCACAACTTTTTAAAGCATTATTTTTGTAAAAATTAACAAGGACGAATTTTTGTTTTAGTTAGCACAACGTAACCGTTCACAATTAATGTTTTATGTCTATGTAAATTCTAACAAGAGGTTATATTTATTAATAAAATTATTGTCAAATAATTTCCAGGCAAGTTGTTACATTAGAAAACGCGGAGTTTCTTCTTCTTCTTCGCCCCAAAGCACTATATTTTTTAAAGCAGCATTATTTTTAAATTAACAATGACGAATTTTTGTTTTAGTTAGCACAGCGTAAACGCACACAATTAATTTTTTATGTCTGTGTAAATTCTGACTCGAGGTCATATCTATTAATTAAATTATTGTCGAATAATTTCCTGGCAAGGTATTACATCAGAAAACTGAGTTTCTTCTTCGCCCCAAAGCACTATTTTTTTAGAGCATTATTTTTAAATCAATAATGACAAATTTTTGTTTTGGTTAGGACAGCGTAACCGTACACAATATTTATGCCTGTGTAAATTATAACTAGATGTTATATCTATGAATGAAATTACTGTCGAATAATTTCCTGACAAGGTATTACGCCAGATAACGTGGAGTTTCATCTTCTTCGCCCCAAAGCCCTATTTATTAAAGCATTATTTTAAAAGTAATTAACAATGGAAAATTTGTTTTAGTTAGCATAGCGTAACCGTACAGAATTCATTTTTTTATGTCTATGTAAATTCTAACTAGAGGTTATATTTATTAATGAAATTACTGTCGAATAATTTCCTGACGAGGTATTACACCAGAAAACGCGGAGTTTCTTCTTGTTGATTTGAATGTGTGCGCGTGATCCAAAAATGAACGTGGCTCTTTATATTCAAGCCCATTTCATTAATAAACTCTATGGTCTAAGCACTGCGGCATTATAGCGTTAGTGACTTGGCGTTTGCGCAAAACCGGTTCTTTTCTTGGAATAAACGAAAAAACAAATAAAGGTTCAAGAAGCCTGAATGGAAGAGGAGGATGACAGGAATAATGAAGCCGAAGCCCCTTTTCTCTCTCTCTTTTGCTAGGTACCTATGTAGAAGCTAAGTATGTAGAAAATGTAAAGTTTTTATTAATATTTTTTACCATATTTTTAATAATAAATATGTTAATATTTTTACCATATTTTTAATAGCTAGCTAAATGATAGCTTTGTTTGATTTCAAGGGTGTAAACTGAATCCCTAGCACTATAGTTTTACTACCAGATTTACCTGCAAATTCGGCCTCTTTTTTAGCACAAGTTTTTGGTTGCACCGTCAAAACAGAAGCAAATTATGACAAATATCATAAACATGAAAATAAAAGACGATAGGCTAGCTAAATGTCACAAATGTATGACCTAGCCTAGCCTATACTGAATTAGACTTTTCTTATTAGCCTATACCTAGTAGGTACCTTTTGTCTTATTAGCCTAAGTACCTTTTCTCCAACGTGTTACCTGGCCTAGGGTAAACGACCGAATGGCGACCACCTCTCTCGGAACCTGGCCACTTCCCGAGAAAGCGCTTGAATTAGCCCTACGCCATTATTTCGTAATTTAGGGGAAATTATACTTAGGTACTTCAGAGAGGAATGCATATGTCTCGGTGTGCTGCCTGGATGGGCCACAACTCTTGACCGATTCTCATGGTGGCAAATTAAAGCGCTTTTTCGGGATAGCTGCATTCTGGGATCGGTTGCCTCTCGGTCATTTACCTTATTACTTTCTCGTTATTTTTAATGGTGAACCACTGCATTTATAAAACCTATCTTTTAGCCTAGCCTATGAGAAACTTGCAATTTCATTGAATAATTGTGGTAACAGTAATTTTTCAATTTTTGGGGGGGGCCTTTTGGGAGATAGTGACGTTGGTGCACCTCATGCGGTGCACTGTAGGCATTACTTAAGGTTCTTTGCATGGTGACTTCAGGCCTGTAGCTGCAACCCCTTTCTTTCCCTTTACTGTACCTCCTTTCATATTCTCTTTCTCCCGTCTTACTTTCCACCCTCTCCTAACAATTGATTCTTAGTTCAATTGCGAAGTTTTCCTCCTGTTACACCTTTCAAACTTAGTACTGTCAATTTTTGTTTCAGCACTGAATGACCTCCTATGTCCCAGTGCTCAACCTTCAGCCCAAATTCTATATTCAATTCAGTTCATGGGGGGAGGGGGGAAGGGAATAAGTGAACTGAAGGGCTGTATCCTTCCCAAGGCCTCTATAAATCATTGTGAAATATAAGGATGCATACTACCTAACTTGTGTTATCTTGCGGTATGGGGCCTTACTTGGCCTAGGCACCATAAATCAGTGAAACTTAAGGAGTCATACTAACTTAACAAAAGTGCCCACTCCTACCTAACCTAGGGCACCATAAATCTGTGTGACATATGTGGCACATTCCATTGAGGAGTGAGAGATGTGTATTTCCGGTGATAGAAGTTCACTCTTGACGTGGTTCGGAAGTCACGTAAAGCCGTTGGTCCTGTTGCCGAATAACCACTGGTTCCATGCAACGTAAAAACACCATACAAACAAACAAACAAACTTCCTATCCAGACTTACTTTAACCTAACCTAACCTAGGGCATCAGGCCCTACCTGAGTTGCAGTGACTTAACTATGGGGAACCATAAAGCAAGTGTGATGTACTGGGATACATCTTAACTAGACATGACTAGCGAAGTACATCATACCTGGCTATGACAATCCCCTTTTAACATAACTTGTTTTAGAACGATAAACTTTGATCCTATAATTTTCAGGCCAAATAGAAGGAATCTCTAAAGGGCTCACCACAAGTATTTCAAAACACAGACTTTGCTCTTGCTAAAAAATAATATTTTCATTGTCTTTAAGAGGGAAATATACTGTACAGTATTCTCTGTATTAGGTTTTATGTTACGATCCACAAAGTTAACAAAATGGTTTACATTTAAATAGATATGTATAATGGATCTGTAAAACAATTAAAAGCTTTCTATCAATAGAATGTTATTGTAGTTCCAGGTAATATTTCTTTCATAACATTCAAGAATGGCTGTTGTCAGCACCATTAATCTGCATCTGTCACTCAGCCCTTTCTTTGGCTTTCCCCTGTTCTGTGAACTGAGCCAGTAGAGTGGTTTGCTTTACATACCTTGGGAATTTAATGCTCTTGTTTGAATAGTGAAGGTTTTCCCTTTTTGTGATGTCGCAATACACTTTTTGGTAAAGTTTCATGACATAATTCTATGTCATTATAGATTATAGGAATCAGCTGTTCTCAGCTCTTGCACAGGGATCTGTAAATTTCTTGTGGGTGACTTAACTGCCCCTCCATTCTTTGGCTGTGAGCACAGACTATATGGAACACTGAGGAGGTTCACAACCTCTAGTTATGGCACATCTAGACACTTGCCATCAGTATCTTTGTTATCAAGATGTTTCCCTTGATTGCTAAGTACAGTTGACATGCAGGTGAACATTGTCTCAAGTTCATACACCTGAAGTGAATGAGCCTTGCAAGTGTGTGCTTGATGCTAAAATATACACATAGCATGGGACTTGTCAGGTTAAGAATTTTCTTTTTATATCTCATAAATTGTAAAATATGTCACCTAGGATCTCCAATACGTATTACAGCAAGGCAACCAATGCTAAACTGAATAAACTTAAGAAAATTAGTCAGAATCATAAAACATTAGGCACAAGAATATTATAGTTATAATTTCAGGAAACAATAGGTATTTATTAGAGGGAAGAGGAACAAAATAGCTTGTGAAGTGCTCTAGATGAGTACAGAATTATATAACTTTTAATTTGGGTCAGTGTATAAGAACTTAACAATGAACTAACACCTTCAAATCAGTAACAATGGATTTTTAAAATAGTTCTGATGTCTGCCTTCATATTTTTATTGGTATATACCTAACTTATTGTTCACTTGCTCCCTAAGCTCTTTAGGTGGTACATACATAAACAAAAGACTTTAAATACCTTGGTATCAATAAATTTGACATAGATTTTGTATGCTTTTCACATGAAGCATATTAAGGAGAGTTAAGAACTACCTAAGCAAAGAACTCCAGTGTCAAGAATTGTTATTAGTTAAGAACTCAGAAAAAAACTCCAATGTTAAGAATAGTTATTAAAGTAAAATAATAACCTACCCTCTAGGCTATGGATAAAATGCCAAAACTATAATATTTCTACCATTTCTGATATTAATATGAGTTAGCTAGGAAGTAATGAATCACAGTATTTCCTATTACTAGAGTAGGATATATTATATGCTAGACTAGCTTCAACAATTTAAAACATAAAAACATTGGCAAGCTTAGTAGATTTACCTGAAAAGGCCTGGCTATAGTGGAAAATACCCACCCACTTCAGCACCGGGCCTAGTAGGGTCATTAACTTTGCATTTCAAGAGGAACATTGCAAATTATACTGAAAGGAAATGAGTGGGGGATACCATTTAGAATAAAATCTAGCTTCCCTATAAAAAAACTTACAAACTTTTAAATACCCACCCATTTCAGCACTGGGCCTAGTAGGGTCATCAACTTTGCATTTCAAGAGGAACATTGCAAATTCTATTGAAAGGAAGCAAGTGGGGGATACGATTTAGAAAAAATAGCCTCCATAAACTTAGGCTACAAACTTTTATTTTGCCGAGGGCAGTTTAAGCTCAGCATTACCTAGGTATTCAGTGGTATTTTAAAATACCTAGTTGCCTCATTGATAGCCTTGTCAAATATAAACTCCATTCAGATCTAGAGATACAATTAGTACGCCATACGAAAGTGCAAAGCGTGATTTATGACGTATTTATAACATACTACCTATACTAGCCTATAGTATACTTATCCTGTCCTCTTAACCTGAATTGTCCTGGACGAGACCCACCTGATATTCGACCTCCAGGGTCTCTCCCCCTTTAACAAACTCGTAGAAACACTCTTCCGTGCCAGCCTTCACTTCCACTGTCATTTCCCTGTCGATATCTCGGCAGAGAAAGGGGCTAAAACACACGGAAAACAGGACTAGAGAGACGAGGGTATGATGACTGGCCATTGTTTACAACTGTCTAAAGCAAGGTTTAAGAACCGACTGTACCGCAAACAAATTCGCCGGGCGCGTTCTGTTGGTCTCGCTGGCAGGGATGTGTTGCATAATGAAACCGCCGCCCAATCATTTGAAATTACTATTGAAACATGACATTTAATCGATAACTAGCATGTCATATTATCAGTAGTTATTAACTAACATGTGATATTACTTAGTAGTTCATTGCGTATGGTTATTGATTATTAACTAAAAAAAAACCTGTCATGATTCGTCTTTATTATAAGTCGGCGAATTTCACGAGACGTAAAATTAATTCTGCATGCACAACTTGTTATTAACGAAACGGAATATAGAGTTTCATGTTTTTTTCTGAATTTGCGCGCCGTTGTTAATGCAACTACGCGTAACTGCTTTGAGGTATTCATTGTCCTTTGGACAGTTTGGCGTTTGACGCTAATAGAAGACGCCCAGCTATCAAACTTGTTACGTAGGTGATAGCTACGTCAACAAAAATATCGTGACTCATATCGTGTCACTCGATCATTTGTTTCCGTGGTTTCGTCTAGTTAAATAAGGCAAATTAATATTACAGCAATATATTTCATCTTCTGATATTTATAAACCTTTCTGGATGTTTCTTGTCTTCTTAATTGTTCGTAGAATACGAGTTACTCATCTTACTTGACAGTACTTATGATGAATTTGTTCCCTAGCTCATTATATTGTTTTCTAACCCATATTGCATGATAAATTGCTGTTTCCTTTTGTTAATTACACCATACAAGTTCAAGTACTGTAGTAAGTGAAATAAAGAACGCGTATAATTAAGAAAGACAAGGAAATATGGAATCATTACGATGCCAAAATTATCGCAAATTGGACGCGAACACGTACGCGATGATGTTCCCTCTTCTCCGCTATACCACAAACAGTTAACACACTCAATGATAAGTATACTTAATGTATTGCTTCTTCTTTTCTTTATCATCGAAATCCAACATCAATACTTTTATTGGATACTGAACTTTTATATCACATACCTCTTCAAATTCTGGAACCAATTCCAAATTTTTAAAACATATTTACAAAAATAAACAACATGCAGAAGAAAAATACATTAAGTATACTTATTATTGAGTATGTAAATTGTTTGTAGTATAGCAGAGAAGAGGTGTTACCAAGTCAAATAATTTCAATATTAAAATGGGTTTTATCAAATGCATATGAACTTGAAAAACATTTCACAAGTATATGAATAATATTTGAATTCATATAATTGATGTACTTAGTATGTTATATTATTGATATAATTATGAAAAGTTTGTATATAATTAATTGATATTTGTAATAAAATTTTAATTTAAAAAATTCATTGGTGTTCTGGTTCGTGTTTTGCCTTGCCGTAAGATTTGAAGAGTGGTAGTACTATCGCACTATCGCGAACTCCATAGTGGTTGCCCAAGCTGTAACATCATAATTTTATTTATTTATTTATTTATTTTAGAAAACAGACTCGTTTTTCTAAAAAGACTTCGTGTCTTCAGCCTTCTTGGTATGGCGTGAGTATATAGGGCAATTTGGGCCGGCATAGTTGAAAGATTTAATACTATCTAGGCACAGGTATCTTGAAACTAGCGGCCTTTGTTTGCTCCATTGTACATTTTATGGATTTCTAAATTAGTGACGGTTGATTGCGTCTTAACCTTTATTTTAGTTTTGGTAGGGAACCAGGGCAACTCACACAAAGTAAGAGTAATTCTGTCTGAAGTGCGGTGCTGTGTTCATTGATTTTGCCCACTCTGTTCTGTATTTTAATTTGCAGTGGTCATTAAAACATCCTTTATGTCGTTATTTCTCAGTCTTAATTTATGCTGTCGTCCGCAAATAGCGCGAATTTGACAAACTTATTGCATAAATAGAAAATATCATTATTCCTAACGCAGTCTGTTCCTAATATTTCATGATACGAATAAGATTTTAAAATCTAGTTTCATGTTAATAAAGCTATAATTCCTCCTCGAGCCAGTCTTGGCGCAAATTCCTTGTTTTTTCATTCAACTCTTTTGATTAACACTTATGGCAAGTCACGCAAAAGAGCGTGCTGTTAGAAACTTATTAAGTTCAGCTACGCGGGAACGTGTTGAGAATAGGCTATCGAAGACTTATCGATTTCTTCACACTTGTAGTTGTTCCCAAGGAGATGGGAGACCTTCCTGAAGGTTACCATAAGGCAAATATCTTTTACATGTTCGCTGGGATATAGGAAAGTGACAAATTGTAAAACCAGTTATGGAGTGATTTGTTATTCATGAATAGTTGAGACAAAGCAGTGCTATTGTATTAAGGCGTTCGGAACCACAGTCTTGACTGTTAATATATATATTTTTTTTTATACCTGTCACCCATGGTTACGTCATAATAACTTTGCTGTTTGTTCAGAGATCAATAGGTACATGACAATACAGACACATGAAGTAGTCAGGATCTAGAAGAAAGTTGAAAGTTTGCTAATATACTGTAAGATGTCTTTGTCTTTTTTTTTTTTTTTTTTTTTTTTTTTTTTTTTTTTTTTTTTCAAAACTCAGTACATTTTCTTGCTTTTCGTTTGTAAGTATAATATTGCTGCTAACCGGAAATTGTGTAACTTATTATTTATTTATTATTATTATTATTATTATTTTTGTAAATGATGGTGTTTCAGAGTTATAATCTGCTCTTCATCCTGTGCGTTATCTAATGTCGTTGAAAACAACCTTCATGTAGTCATCATGCATCAGATACTTGCTTAAAATATGCTTGGGGTAGTTTTAGAAGGTTATTTAGTATATACTTGATTTCATTCCCCAATTTATAAGTGACTGTCAGCCGGGAATTATTGTTAACGTTGGTTTTACTAAGTCTGGCTCTATCTTGGATGTTGTTCCGTAGAGTTTCTTCTTGGACCTGCGTTATTTTGAATGTATTTAAGCATAAAAAAAAATTACTACAGTTATTTTCTCTTTCTAGTTTCAAAGTAAAGTGTTCGTCAGTAAGTGATGTACTTAGCTGTGATGATGAGGCTAAACTCTAGCGTAACTGAAACCTTATTAGTTGTTAAATCGTGTATGGTACTTTTGCTCCAAGCTTTTATAAGCTCTAAAAAGCTTCATTAATGCTAAAAAAATAATAATAAAGGAATTACGTTGAAGGCTTCCGGTATCAAATACTTCATTTTTTTCACTGTTGGAATATTGTTCCTCTTTTTGGATGTGCATAATTTCTTTGGAATCTGCTCTGGGGAACACTTAGAAAATTCGAGGGCGAAAGCTCTTTAAATCAGGAAACTGAAAAGAGAGGGACACGTGTTTGGGTCACAGCTGTTCGTGGATCTTATGCATAGGTGCTCAGAACAGCTGTCTACTTGCGTGAAAGTTGGTATATGTTACAGTAAGATTGTGAAACCAGGGATTTCATCCAGGGAATTCGTGAAATCACCATTCACTTAAGAACATTTGATCCCCGAGGGGGGCTGTAGTACTAAGCACGGCGAAACCGTGTAGATGAATCACTTAGTGCTATAGCCCCTGGGCGATTAAATGTTCCTAAGTGAATTGGTGTTTTCACGAGTTCCCTGACAATTTTCACAATCTTACTGTGACATATGCACGTAGCTTCATCCATGGTTCTTCAGTCCACGAAATGGTTTGATGGTAACCCACGGTTTGCTTTTTCTCCGAGACCTCTTTTTAGAGGAGATTATTTATTGCTGATATATACATATATATATATATATATATATATATATATATATATATATGATATATATATATATATATATTATATATATATTATATATATAGTATATATATATATGTATGTATGTATGTATGTGTGTGTCTGTGTGTGGTTGTGTTGCGTGTGCGTGCGCCAATGCATGTAAACTGACGGCGACTAGATTTTTTCGAACTATCATTCAGTTAGAAAAATTCATACTAACCCATATTTGTAAGTCAGAGGCAGGCATAAGCTCTCTCTCTCTCTCTCTCTCTCTCAAAGTTTGATCCGTACTGCCCTCCCGATTTGTATGCCAGGAGACTTAGTCTAGAATCCTATTAATTAAAGTATTTGTGACGTGCGTTGGCATGATTTGTCTGCGTTAAATTAACTGTAAAAAAAAAACCTGTAGCCCTGTTTGTTATTTCATGAAAGTCATGATGCTGTTTGTATGAAGGTCTGTTATTAATCATTTTGATAGTGACGTATAAACTGCTAATATACGTATAGCGCCAACCCTTCGGCCCCTAGCTGCAACCCCTTTTTACTGTACTTCCATTCATATTATATTTCTTCCATCTTGCTATCCACCCTCTCCTGACAATCGTCTCAAAGAGCAACTGCTTCGAGGTTTTCCTCCTGTTATACCTTGCAAACCTATACCTACTCAAAGGTCCAGCGCTTGGCCTTAGGCCTAAGCTCTATACGTTCCATTTCACATATTGCGCTGCTATGTTGCTATGATAAATTCTACTGCTACCGACAACTGCAGCAATGGAATCCCAGGTGAATGCGGTACAAGTTATCCTAATATTCGGTAGCGTAATGTAATAAGACTGATGCCTCGTTAATCTGAGTCTTAGTATTCGATTGGCTGTGTTCTGGAGAGAGAGAGAGAGAGAGAGAGAGAGAGAGAGAGAGAGGTATTCTTACACGGCACAAAAATTTGCCTCGAGAGAGAAAGAGAAAGGTGTTCTTCCACGACAGAAATTTTTGCCGAGAGAGAGAGAGAGAGAGAGAGAGAGAGAGAGAGAGGAGAGAGAGAGAGAGGCACCTTTCAATGACACAAAGCATATGCCTCTTTCGATGGAAGATATAATTCTCCAAGATGGCCACTTCGTTATCAGAATTATGGTTAGCCACAGTACGTAATATCCATTTTCACCTCGGTAAGTGAAACTGTATCGGACTATTTTCAGTCTCGGGCTGTCCCAGGAACAAGGTCGCATGTAAGGCCTATATATAAAGCCTGCTTGCTTCATCGAAAGCGAACGGGGTCTTTGATGTGTGTATGTAAATGCATTGCTGGCACCCTGCGGTAATTGAAGCTTACGATATACGTCTTATAATGAAAGCCAATGTCGACAGCTGGTCGACAGGTGCTTTAGTCCGCTGCTTCTGCTTTGCTTTGCTTTTTGCCTGTGCTTATGTATATCTGTGTTTATATGTATAAACTTAAAACTTGATAGAATCACAGTAATAATGAAAAAATTAAAATATCAGCTATAAGTGTAATAATGACAAAAACTGCAGATGACATCTTGCCAATACAGAGATTAAGTCCTTTAGGGGGACAAAGGCCTCATTTTCCCATCTTTCCCACAAATTTAGCCTGCTTGCTTCATCGAAAGCGAACGGGGTCTTTGATGTGTGTATGTAAATGCATTGCTGGCACCCTGCGGTAATTGAAGCTTACGATATACGTCTTATAATGAAAGCCAATGTCGACAGCTGGTCGACAGGTGCTTTAGTCCGCTGCTTCTGCTTTGCTTTGCTTTTTGCCTGTGCTTATGTATATCTGTGTTTATATGTATAAATTTGTATACATACACATAAGTATAACTGAATCACGAAAGTCTGGAGCGTGATAAATGCACAAATAAAGGTATAAGCCACGAAGGAAAGTGAAACACTGGGGTAGCTGCAAGATCTTTCGACTCAACGTCCTTTACATAGCAGACTGACTTATATATAAAGATACATACATACATCTATATACATTTTATACATACCCGGCTGCATGTACGCGTTTCGAATAGCATTCGAAAGTTAGGATATTAGAGTCACTATACTAACAGCATCCGGGATCCTAAAGTTGATGCTCAATTGCAAGATGGAACCATCACAGCGTGGTACGGAAGCGCACGAAGATGTTTGTAGTCCTTGTTCGAAAACAATAATCACACATTTCTCTTCTTTCTCGTGTGTGTGTGTGGGGGGGGGGGGGTGGGGGGGGGGGGGGGGGGGGGGGGGGGGGGGGGGGGGGGGGGGGAGGGGGGGGGGGGGCGTTTGTTTCAGTTTTTTGGTAATGCTGTCTGAAAGGGGTTAACTTTGCCAAGTTAAATTTTTGGTATGTACTATTGTGGTAATATCCTTATAATGAAATGGCAGTCGTAGGAGGAAGCTGTCCTTTATCCTTATCAGTGGCCGATGGGAAAACTAGGCGCAAAGCGAATATTTATGACACCGTAATGTTTGGGGTGAAAAAAAAAAAAAAAAAAAAACTCGGAATCTCCAGCAATATCATTCCGTTCTCTCCCGTGCCGGGTATTTTTGCTTTTTTTTTCTCTCTCTCTCTCTTTTTATCCTTTTTTTCCCCCAAAAGTTGTGGCAGTAAACCGGCGCATGCTCCGGCGGGAGCGCGCCAGCCAGATATGGAATTTGCTCCTCTGTAGTGGCCTAGGGAAGAGGGAGACAGAAGCTTTTGCTGCCTGCTGCTGCTGCAGTCTGTCTACTACCGCAGTGTAGGGTTGTTGCCAGTGGTGTGTGCAGGCACGGTGGCCCACGCTGCTGCTGTAAAAGGCACATACACACACTAACACACGCACGAGTTTGTACGGGGCTCTCGCAACATCCCTCTTTGAGAGAGAGAGAGACGTTGTTGTGCTGGTGTGGTATACTATACTAGTGACGGTTGCCGCATTGTGACCCTCTCTTTTTCGAATCTTCCTCTCCCTACTGCTGATGCTACTGCATTTACTAATTCCTCATCCTACTCTGCTAGACTTGAGGAAATCTTCAGTTTCCGTCGAATTATTATAAAGCCAGCTCGTGCTTTCTCTCTCTTTTTTTGTGTGGTAGTAGTACTAGCAGCAGCAGCAGCACGGCGTTCTCTCGTCTTTCTTCTTCTTGAATGATTAGACAAGGAAAGAGAGTTTCATTTTGGCGTATTAAATAATTTAGAAGAGATGTCTCGTCGTTTTTCTAGCCCTTTCCTTGCAGTTCGTTAAGTTTTTTTGTTTGTCTTATAAGCTAATGCTGGTGGGCATGTGACGTCCTAGAAAAAAAAAAAAGACCTGACTTTGTCAGATTGGGCAAGATTACTAGGCTAATATTGCCGTACGTAAAACAGTGTTTCTGGAATCTGGCGTTGTTGGAATGAATGTAACGGGTTACTTACTGAGAGCTAGAGGCTGCTGAACAGCGAATGTTTTCAAACGCTTTTGAGAGGATACCATTAATGGTAAGTGCAGAGAGCCCCCCTAAGCTTTGGCGGGGGATTAGCCTGGTTAAAAAAAAAAAAAAAAAAAACTACAGACACCAGATTCATTTGTCTGTTGTAAGTTTTCCCTCAGTAGTTTTTCCTTCGATCGTATTTTTTTTTCTCTAGTTGATTTGGTTCCGCTTGCCAGTTTTGTTTTTATTAATTATCGATATATGCCTCGTAGGCTAGTTGGGAAGTATTATTTTGGCTGAATATGGCTTTTTTTCTCTCTATATATATTGCGTATGGCTTTATGAGGTCCACCAGGAACTTCGTTTTAGGCACAGAGATTCCGTTGGATCTTTTTGCTAGTGAATCAGCCTTTTTTTATTTTTGACATTCATGCATATGAATGCATGTACTTTTATCAAATATTATATATATACTGTACATATAAGTGCTAGTATCTATATATATATTATATATATATATATATATATATATATATACATATATACTATACCATATATTAGGCGAATACCACAGGGAAATGATAGGCAGAAATCCAAAGGCGCTTTCGTCTTTATTAAGACAATGTCTTAGTAAAGACGAAAGCGCTTGAATTTCTACATTTTATCATTTTTCCGGTGTGGTATTCGCTTACTAAATTGTTTATATATATATAATATATATATATATATATATATATATATATATATATCTCACCTGCATTCTCATGCCAATTATTCTTTTATGATTCAATTTGAGATATTCTTAATTATTATATTTATTCAATAACATAAACGATGGCATATCGAGGAGATCTCTTTTTACACGCATGATTTTTCAAGTTCATTTAGTTTTTATTCTTTACTAACTATTACGTAATGGATACTTTCATGGTTCTGACAGTCTTAATCTAGACCGAGCAGAATAAGTCGAGACAATCCTGAAAGACCACAATACTTTGACAGTAAAGAAAGAAGTCAGGGAGTTTCTGAAGTTGGATTGGCCAGAGAGAGAGAGAGAGAGAGAGAGAGAGAGAGAGAGAGCATCTTTCGTGACCCAGGCATGTAAACCGAGCAGTTGTTTCCACGGAGGAATCTCAAATCGATGGTGGAAAATTGGGTTTCTCAGATCTGGGAACTACGAGAGAAAGGTTAGAAGTCTTAAGCGGGGTAGCTTGGAATGATATATTGCTCTTTGACGAGGCTGTCGAAGGTCTGTATACCAGATACCAGTATATAGGCCCACGCAACTTTAGAGAGCTTGCAATTCCCGAGTTGTCCAGGGGACCGTAATATAAACTTCGAGTAGTTCAGTTGCAGCCGATGTTAGAATATAAGTGTTTCCAGCTTGATCGTTGAATACCGGAAAGCTTCAGAACTCAGTGTGAAAAGCAATAGAAATGGTTTATAAAATTTAGACTAAGGGACAAGCACCTAGACCTATGAAGTCATTCAACGCTGAAAATAACGTTGAAACAGTTGTTAGACGAGCGGGGAAAGTAATAAGAAAGAGAATGTAAACGGAGGTAAAGTAAAAGGATTGAGAGGGGATGCAGTTACGGACCGGAGCGACCTGTAAACAATCTTTTACGTAATAATTAGCCTACATTGCACCACATAAGGTGCACTGACAGTGCTCCCTCCCATACAGGGGGAAGAAAATAGAGGACAAAAACGTAGCCAAAGCCTGTTGACAAACCAGTAGACTCTTAGAAATTGGAAATAAGAAGAAGAAAGCCTTCAGTTTCTTAAACCCATCAGGCAGAATCCGTAAGGCTTCGTCGTGTTCTGTGGGTAGGCCTAGAGAGAGTATGACGAATCGATGTCTGCAGGAAAAGCTTCAATAGACTTGTTTCAGAATGAGTTGGAGGACAAAAGATCCCCTCAAATGAAATGAATTTTCTTGAATTACAATTGAAGTGCAACAGAGCAGTCAGTTTGGTTTAATTACGGGAATCGTACTAGAATGCTACTGAGGTTATTGTCACAGAGCCCACTGATGTGATTTTTTTTTTCAGGTTATGAAAAAAAAAATCCCACACCTGACCATTGGCTTATTATTAAATTCTCTGTTTATGAATATTTCGTCTTGGGTTCTGTCGACCTTGTGCCAGTAGCACGAGCTCGCGCTCTGGAGGTTTTGAATCAGTGTGCAACACTTATACGCGCGAACATCTGACCGTTGACAGGTTTTGGATCTTTCGTAGATATTGACCACCCCAAGGGTATTCGGGGTTCTTTATCTAGGACTAATATTTCTTTTGGGGTCATTATCTTTATGGTATTTACAGTCTTTTGTTTATGGGTTAAAACCCGTGGGGTTTAAAAACCATCTTCGGATCCCACAATAAGCTGTAGGTCCCGTTAGCTATAGGTAACCAGTTGGTTCCTAGCCACGTAAAAATATCTAACTCTTCCGGCCTGCCCTAGGAGAGCTGTTAATCAGCTCAGTGGTCTGTTTAAACTGTTATCCTCAATAAATAGTCGGAAGCATATTTATCAAATTTATCAGAACAGCCCCCATAAGAACAAGGACAGCGAGAGAGAACCTGTACCTAAATTCGTTGATAAATATCCAGCAACCCCCCCCCCCCCCCCCTTCTTGTTTGGAGTCCGTAAGAGGAACGAAGAAACACTTCGAAAAGAAAAGAGCGACGGAAGACGCGGAAAGACCCCAGAGGAAATATTTTATGCAAAGCATATTACTAAACTTGAGAGGAAAAACTCTCTCGCGCTTTTTTTTTTCTTTTAAGTTCTCGCGCGCTTTTTTGTAAGCTCTCGCATGAGTGCTTGGTGAGATGTTTTTGGTAACGTTTTTACATCTGGATCTGCCATCGTACTATGCTGGTTATTGGAGGCGTTTTCCTTCACGTATACGACGTGATTCAGTGTTGGGTGAAGCATCCTTGATGGAAATGAGTAGGAAATAGAAGGGCACACGTATATATAAACAAGCTTTCTGATAATCCCCTCTTTCATATTTGGAAACTCGTTCTCGATCTCGGTGAGTTTTGTGGTGCTATCCAAGGTCCTTTATACATGCTCAGGATATCTGATGCCTCGTCCTAATCTTCTTGGCGGGAGAAGAGAAGTTTTTTGTGTTTCTGAAATGGCGCTGTTCTCTTTTCCAAGTTGGAATGACAAGGTACGAGATAGAGGAAGGTAAAAAGAAGAAGAAAAAAGAACTATAATAGATTCACATCTACCGTGCATTTGATGTCTAGGCCTGTCCCTTGCGACGCTCCCGATTAGCTGTTGATCAGCCCAGCTCTGGATCAGCCTATCATTGGGATGGAAACTGTCTCTCGAAACAGTTCACGTAGGCAGATGTGTGTTCCACCTCTCCTAAAAGACGTATCCCTCAAGAAAGGTGGAACATACATCCTGCCTCTGTGAACTCTCGAGAGAGACAGAGATTCCAGCCCTGTGATTGGTTTATCAACAGCCAATCAGGAGCGTCGTAAGTGACTGGCCTAGACGTCAAATGCACGGTTGATGTGAATCTACTCTAGTACAGGGGAAGACAGACTGGTAAAGAGGAAATACATCATTCAAGGAAACTGAATAATTAAACTAAATCTGAAGCTTAGAACGAAAGAAATTAAATAGAAATAAAACTCGAACGAAGGAGAATTAAATTGAAAGCAAAATCGAAAATTGGGGAAAAAAATTGCGTCAAAATTCAAAAGAACGAGACTAAGGAACAAAAAAGAATAGATAAATAAATAAAAATCGAGTCAGCAAACATTAATGATTCAAGATCTTAGGTCCCCAGAACCAAAATATGCTTTATAGGTCATCGAACAGGAATTCCAAAAATGTCTTGACTTAATTACTGCCCTTTATTGAATAGTTCATTCTCATAGTTTACCTGAATTTGTATATTTCTTCTATTGCATGATTTGTTTGTTTTTTTGTTTGTTTGCACAGGTGTGAGAAATTGGGCCAGTTGTAAATGTGGAGAGGAGGGGGAGGTTATCCAGGAGAGGGGCCCACTCCCCCCCCCCTCCCCTCCCTCTTTTCACAGGCGAAATGCTGTCCCTTAGATAAGGTTAGAATAGGCTAGGTTAAGTTAGGCTGTACTTTGATAATGTTCTGCAATTAATTGACTTACTTTAAGAGAAATATAAACAGGAGAGAGAGAGTTACAAGGAGTTACATTGATTAGGATGTCTCAAAGACTTGTTAGTCCATCCTAAGAGGAGACATCGTGCGCTCATTTATCTCTAGGAGCAGGTTTTACTGTTCATTCACAGTGTCCCGATGATTTGGTCTAGCTTCCTTTTAAACAGAGAGAGAGAGTTGATTTCCTTGGGGGTATGTGTTCAAGGTAGTGTCCCTCTACGTGTTTGTGTTTTCCTGCGCCCTTATAATGGTGGTTGGCAGCTTATTCTCACCAAGTTAGCGCCGCTGTTTCCCAAAGGTTACACATTGATCAGGTGGTCTTTCGCGCTAAACCCCATCTCAAGCCTCTGGAAGTGGGGAAGGGAGGAGAGAGAGAGAGGTAGGGATGGATTTTAATGTCAGAGTTTCTTAGCTGAGTTTTAAATGTTAAGAAACGAATGGTCGAATTGACTTGGATATAATTGATAAATGGAGAGAGAGAGAGAGAGAGAGAGAGAGAGAGAGAGGAGATGGATTTTAATGTCCAAGTTTTAAATGTTAAGAAACGAATGGTCGAATTGACTTGGATATTTGACATTATATATATATATATATATATATATATATATATATATATATATATATATATTATAGAGAGAGAGAGAGAGAGAGAGAGAGAGAGAGAGAGAGAGAGAGATGGATTTTAATGATGTCTAAGATTTAAATGTTAAGAAACGTATGGTTGAATTGACTTCGATATAATTGACAAATGAAGAGAGAGAGAGATGGATTTTAATGTCCAAGTTTTAAATGTTAAGAAACGAATGGTCGAATTGACTTGGATATTTGACATAGAAAGAGAGAGAGAGAGAGATGGATTTTAATGATGTCTAAGATTTAAATGTTAAGAAACGAATGGTTGAATTGACTTCGATATAATTGAGAAATGGAGAGAGAGAGAGAGAGAGGGATTTTAATGTCCAAGTTTTAAATGTTAAGAAACGAATGGTTGTATTGACTTGGATATAACTGACAAATGGAGAGAGAGTGAGAGAGAGAGAGGGAGGGATTTTAATGTCCAAGTTAATGGTCGAATTGACTTGGATATTTGACAGAGAGAGAGAGAGAGAGAGAGAAAGGTACCCTATTGCCATCAAGTCAATGGGAACTATTTCCTCAGGATCATACAGCAGGACGCGTCGCTTTTATGCTAAACCCATTTCGAGTCCCCGAAGAAGGCCTTCCTGGGCCGATACGGCACTGAAATTGTGATGGGGAGAGAGAGAGAGAGAGAGATGATTTGCCCAAACCGTTGTTTGGCTTCCTAGTCTCCAGAGTGTAGATATTAAACTGTAATTTAAGATGAAGGATGTATGCTTCTCTGTCTCCATAGAGTATATTCATCTGTATCCGAAGAAGAAGGATTTATTTATTCGTTTATTAATTTGTTTATTTGTTTATTTATATATTTGATTTGTTAATTGTTTAGAAAAGTATGCTAAAGATTCCATCTGCGCATTCGCGCAGACTTGGCCAGCGCTCAAATTTACTAATGCAAAAATAAAGTTACTATAAATTGTCACAGAGATGAAACCTGGCGCAGATTCCGACGCGAGAGAGAGAGAGAGAGAGAGAGAGAGAGAGAGAGTACTTCGGGATGGTGAAATAAAAATAATAATAAAATAAGAAATAAAAAAATACTTTATAATTTCTATTTTTTATTTTATACCTTCTTTTTAATGAGTTGTTTTTGTTTATTTGGTTTTGGAGTAGTTCTCTGATTAGAGAAATTAAAATGAATATAGAAATAATAAAAATAAGAAAGAGAGAGAGAGAGAGAGAGTTGGTACTTAGGGATGGGAACAGCCTCACCTGTAGAAATTGAGAGAGAAAGAGAGAGAGAGAACTTATTCTTGTAACTTAACTTTTTATTTATTCATTTTATCCTTGGATCATGAAGATGTGTTCAACCATTAGAGTACTATACAAGAATGTTACACCAAGGTCCTTTAAATACATACCCAGAGTATATATATTCAAAGGTTAAGCATAAAATTTAAGTAAGCGTTTGTTCGAATGACGGTGATGGTTGTATTATGACCCTTACAAATTCCTTTATTGTTGTTGTTGTTGTTATTGGGGGTGAGGTGGGGGAGGGCGGATAGGAAAGGTCTATGGAAGAGCCTAAAAAGGTCTGAAAAATGTGTTTCGCTTCGAGTTAAAGGTACAGGAATTTTAGGATAGGATATTGATGGTTTATTTATTAGAATGAAAATGTAAAAAATAAATAATGTGAATGTTAAACGGACAGAAAAATGATTGCTAATAAAATATAGGGAATATTTATTTTAATATTCGTTGGTGAAACAAGGATCTATTTGACAGTGGATTTTAGCACGTTTTAATTTACGTTCAGTTAGAAATATAATGTTTACACTTGTCCCGGATAAGGTGGAAGTCGGATCACGCCTTGTCTAGTGAAAGCTAGCAACCAGGTCCAAGCATTTCTTGAGAGCAAGTCAAGCAGTTAATAATACTGAGTAAGAAATATCTTTACAACGTGAGAAATTCATTTACATCATACTGAGTGCCACATAGTTCCGGGAATGCATCTCATCTCCCCCCCCCCTCTTCCCCCCTCCCCCCGTCTGTGGCACTTGGCACTTGTAACGCGACCCAGAATAGTATATTAAGTGTCAGGCGTGTTACAAAAAAATGGACGCGCTTATATATCAAACAGCTTAAATGCAATGTTTTAAAATTTCAATTATAATTTGTTGGACGAGGCTGGTTAGGTTTTATCTTCCCGTATTTGACAGACTTTTAGATCAAGTCATTTTTATTATGTATGGTCGTTTGACGATATTTTAAAGAATTGCTATTAGGGGAGTTTTTGTATATCATTGTGATGGTTGTCTAGTAATGTGATTGTGTTCTTGAAAGTAAATGAAAATTAGTAATAAAATTTGTATTAATCTTTACAGTAATAGTAAGGTCATTCTACTTTTAATCAATTCAAGTTATGTACTAATAATATATATATATATATATATATCTATATATATATATATATATATCTCACAGTAGATTCTATTCCTTGTATCTCGATTAATCTGTGTACATTTGCTTCTTTGTCTGTTACCAATAAACACTAAATATACACCCTGGATATTGATGGAACAGTTCGAGTAGCACTAGACCTAGTTAGATTTGAAATCGTGGACGAGTCAAGAAACTTGGTATATTTTTATGAGTATTTCCCAATTTGTCAGTTACGAAGTATAAGGAATGATGAAGTCTTTTCACAGTATGTGACTGTAAAATTGTTAAATTCTTAAATGAATCATTTCATTAACGACGTGGTTTAACATGTGAAGGAATTACAATTCCTCGAAACAGAGAACATTCCAGTCCAGTTAGCTCTCCACTCAGTTGGATGTACTAGACCTATGCTTATTGTGAGCGTATGAGTAAGGTGAATGTCTGTTGTGAGGCTATTCAGTTCTCTTCTCCGGGATAACCTCAGACACGAAGAGAGAGAGAGAGAGAGAGAGAGAGAGAGAGAGTAGCAAAAGAAGAAGAAAAATGTAGGCGGGATCTCTCTTCAAATGGTGTTGATATCCGCACATGTGTGCCACTCTGATCTCTCTCTCTCCCCCAGTATCCCACTGTCCTCCAAGCTTCAGCGAAGAGTCTGCAAGGCACTTTGTTTCTTTCAAACAACAAGTACACAAATCCCAGTAGTCAGAAGTCCCTATGTCTCTCGTCCGCAACTATCCCTCCACCCCACCCCACCACAAACCTCCGGGGTCTGGGCGGGCAGCTTGTAGTTGTACGTAGTACTAGCTCAGTTTTGGGGGGAGGAGGAGTGTAGTATTAGTTGTCTTCTCTCTCTCGTCTCTGGAGTGGTTTCTTGTATCCTGCTTAGTATTAAATCGTGGGAATTGGCATTAATTATCAGTTGCTTGTTTTCTGTATTCTGACATTTAATGGCAGGTTTCAAAAGAAGAAAATGATCACTCGAAGAAAGGGGGTTTACTCTTTTCCAGCATTCGTAATAGATTTATCTTTGAAGTTGTATCTACGATTCTACAGTTTTAGGAATATGATATGATGATGGTTGCATTTTTGGTTTCTGGTAAGTATGTACGTACGTATGTATGTATGTATATTATATGTGTGTTTGTGTGTGTATGCTTAAAAAATCACATTAGATGCACGTGACTTCATTAAATAAGCGAATACCACAGGCAAATGATAAAAGGTAGAAATTCAAGCGCTTTCGTCTTTACTAAGACATTGTCGATGTCTTAGTAAAAACCAAAGCGCTTGGATTTCTGCCTATCATTTTCTTGTGGTATTCGCTATATATATCTATATATATATATAATATATAATATATATATATATATATATATATATATATATATATATACTATATACGTATATATTCATACCCTGTTGGACACAACTGTTCAAGGTTGCAAGTTGTGAGACAATCGACGTCCATCCATTGCGTGAAGGTAAAAGCTAGTACGTCGGTGCCTCTATCATTTCAGTTATGACGATGTCAGTTTCGCGAGGAATAAATGTTACTCACGTCCATTACACTAATTACAAAAGGGCCGCGTGTTTATGAATTTCCGTTGATTCAAATGCATTTCTCAAGCTTGGTACGTTTGGAATTTGTTACGGGACTTGTAAGAACCAGCTTATTGTGAGTTTTTTCTTATGGCAAATGTTTAATTTCTCACTGAGGTTATTTTTAAGCGCTCAAATAAAGTTCATTTTTCTGTAACCTAGTTACATGTATCCTTCTAGTTTTTGTGTTCATGCATTTTCGCTTACTCAGGGAGTAAGCCTACAAACTACTTTGCCATTGTTGGGGGTAGGAAAGGTCTATGAAAGAGCCTATGAAGGTGTGAAAAAGGTGTTTCGCGTTGAGTTAAAAATACAGGAATTTTAGGATGTGGTATTTATGATTTATTAGAGTGAAAATGTTAAAAAAAACAATGCGCTTATTAAAAAGAAAAGAAAAATGATTTCTAATAATATATAGTGTATTTATTTTAATTTTCGTTGGTGAAAAGAGGCTCTATTTGGCCTTAGATTTTAGCACGTTTTCATTTACGTTAAAAGTTGGGAATATAATGTTTACGACTAATGCATGAGGGGAAAATTTTTTTCTTTTCTTTTTATCACTTCAGTAGCCCACCACTGACTGATTGATCGAAGTAGGAAAGTACAACCTTGAAGCTGACGGTGCAGTGTATGCGTTTGTATGTGTATGTGTTTGTACATTCATACATACACAAATATGCACACCCAGATGTATAATCATGTCGACCATAAAAATGAATGCAATGTTATCGCTAGACTCCCAAAGTACAGCACTAGTCAAGAGTAGCCAGTGCAGTTCTTAGCTATAGCAGATAACTGATACTAATAATTAAAACTATTATTATTATTTTTATTACTATTATTATTATAGATAACTGATACTAATAATGAAAACTATTATTATTATTTTTATTACTATTATTATTATACATGAGACCGCTACTGAGAGTCCCAGGTACAATCCACGAAGAAAACAGGGTGGGAATCTCGCTTGCATTGTCGCAGACAGCTGTTGTTAATTGGCCTAATGGTTATAATAAACTGCTTGGTATTGTTCTATCTAGGGAGATCAAGTGGAGTTCACTTCACCGCTAGAGATGAACTTAGTATGATACGATCCTTGGAAGGGAACGGATCGTCCTGCCTCCTCCCTGCCAGCTTTGATGAATACTTGTTCGTGAAACGATTGATGATCAAATGATGCTCCTTGATTGCAAGTTTATTTGAGACGAATCAAGAGGAAAGTGTGTCTTTCACCGTTTCGTTAATATAGTAAAGCGAACTACGATCTTCAGTTTTCTATGAGTTAACGTTTTCTTTATTGTCAATTTAAAATGTATCCATTCTCTTATTAATAAACAAGGGAAGAGTTGGTTTTACGTTTACGCTTGACATATTCAAAATGATGTTCGTATCCTTGGGGATTGTATGCAGGACTTTTTGTTAAATGAATAAGTTAAGGGGGAATTTGTATCGTCAAAGATATGCGCTAATATAAACAACATCTTTCGTATATAGTGTCGGCGTTATCTCGCGCTGTTTTCATTACCTCGTATCATATTCTAGGCTGCAAATCGCGTAGTACTCAATTAATTCAGCCTTTATTTCTTCAGTTCCATAGATGTGTGACGGCACTTAGTTACATTTAAGATAATTGCATAGCTTGATTGCTTGTACCGAGTTTGTGGTGCCCTCACCAACACACACACACACACGAACAGGGTGCTCTGCAGAAATTATATTACAGGGCGTCCCTCCTACTTCTCAGTTATAAGTCTTTTCCTTTTGAAGGTATTTTATGATAATGTCATTTTTCATATGCAATATAACCTGAGATGCATCACGGCAGGGATCTCTGTATACTTTATGGGACGCCGGGGCTCAGAACTTTGGTTTACAACACCACAGATTATAATGTGTTGCTTTTTTCGTTTTAAAGTGATAACTTAGGGTAGTACAATGTTCTAAGGGAATAATTAGATTTTGAGGGAATGGCTTTTCCTTGTCTTAGAAGTAATATTGTGACCTTCACTTCGATTGTAATATATATACGTGTATACCATATATGTATGTATATATTTATTTATACACATGTATAGATACGTATATATGTGTGTAATATATACATTGTATATGCATATATTATATATATGTATATTTATTATATATGAATTTGCATTTCCTTGTCCGGGAAGTGGGTAGTCACTGAAACCAGCATATATCTAATAACAAGTTGTGTTAGTACCATACTTTTTTTCGCCAAGAAGAAGGAGGTAGTATTACCGAAACGAATCTCAACATCTTACTTATTCATATTTATTATTGTTTGTTTTGCATCTCGCCGATAAACAGGTGATGATGACAGTAGATGCTACAGCTGTTTTGTACACAGATCGCATTTCGGCTCTGCTTTTCCACCGTTCACTGTGACTCACTGGAGCTTCTAAACGTGTCGATGACAGTGACATCAGAAGAAGCAGAGAGGAAGTCGAATACGCTCCTAGAAAAGGTGCCACTCCTTTTGGCATTCGTGCTAAGTGCTGTTAATGATTTGGGGATGAGAAGATTGAGGACTGCTACTCGCTGAAGTTAGCTGGAACTCCAGGAGTTCACGCGATATGTTGTACGTCGCTACACTATACTCTGTTTTTTTTCATCTGTCCATCCGCCTGTGGTGTTTTTGTATGGTAACACTGCGTCCCGGGCTTTAGATAGTTACGCTATGTGTAAGTTTTAGGTAAAGAAAAGGATATCTGGGTGTACATTTGCAATTGAAAAGTGTTTTAATAATTTACTGTATGCGAATTACACCGTTAATATTCGAAATAGGATGTTATTATTATCGTTGAATGTAAGCTGAATGTAACTATCTAAAGCCCGGGACGCAGTGTTACCATACAAAAACACCACAGGCGGATGGACAGATGGAAAAAAACAGAGTATAGTACTACTCTCCATGCATTTCAATACTTTTTTTTATTTATTTATGTATTTATTAATGTATTTTTCCTTTTTTTTTTTTTTTGATAAGTCGAGATCTCTTCTTTTTAATATTAGTTGGTAACCTGGAACTTCAGGATTTTCGAGCCGGGGGGGGGGGGGGGGGATATGTTCGTTTTGCGTTTACGACCCCTAGTAATACTAGTCTCTTTGCTTATTTGATTTAAGGTATTTTTCGTATTTATTTATGTATTTTTTAATTTTTTTCCTTTCTTTGATAAGTGGGATTGCTTCTTTCTGCATTTCACTTCACTTCCTCTTACTTTGTCCTCTTGACGCCGTATTCGTTGTAAGCTTAAAGAATTTCAAGTCAGTGGGGCCTTTGGTGGGCTTGTTCCATAGAACAATAATAATAATAATACTAATATTAATGATAAATAGATTATGAAAGACAAAATTGCAGCGTTGCAAACTGCTCGTTAATATCATAGTATTCATGGCCTTTGTTGTTGTGAGAATTCTGGAAGTATAGCTATATAGTTTCAAGTGCACGGTTAGAGAGAAGGATTTTACAATGATCATTGAATGGAAAGGTGCTGCGAATGAATATTATGCTTGTGGTGCTTCGGCATAGAGCTCAGAATTGTGTGTTTTCCCCCCTCTGACTTTAGTCTAATGTTGACAGTCCGAGTCTGAACCTGTCCAGAAAGAGGATGTTGGGTATCTCTTTAATTCTGTAAATTCCTTCTCATTATACTTTTTATATACATATTCGATACACCATCGCGAGGGGCATTGAAAGTGCATATATATACCCCGAATAGGGGCATGACCTAACAACATGCCAAGGTTTCTTCCGCCACTTAAACATTGAACCTCAAGTATCAACTTCCCAATAAGGGGTTACTGCCGTCAGTGCATCTCATGCGGTGCACTGTAGGCACTACTTAAGGTTCTTTGCAGCGTGCCTTAGGCCCGTAGCTGCAACCCCTTTCGTTCTCTTTACTGTACCACCTTTCATATTCTCTTTCGTCCATCTTGCTGCAATCCCTTTCGTTCTCTTTACTGTACCTCCTTTCATATTCACTTTCTTCCCTCTTACTTTCCCCAACCCTCTCCTAGCAATTGATTCATAGTGCAACTGCTTTGAGGTTTTCCTCCTGTTACGCCTTTCAAACCATCTACCGTCAATTTCCGTCTCAGCACTGAATTGACCTCATAGGTCCCATGCTCGGGCTTTGGTCTAAACACTATATTCAGTTCAATTTAAGTATCAACCCTGAACTCAAAAATCTTTGGCAAATCTCACTGAAAGGTTTGTGTAGCTGAAACCATCAAATGATAGACATCCCACGGCTGAATGGCTGCATGATTTCTACTTTGAACTTTGAAGACTTTAAAGTTGTTCAACTTCAGCCGTTTTGCTGTGAATAATCGTTTCTCCTTTGACGTGGCATTTGCTGGTCGAATGCTCAAGTCTTGGACATCTTGAAAAGTGTTTTCGTTGCTGAGTACCCGGGTAGGGGGAGTTGTTCTCACTAACATATTATTTGGAGAAGCTGTTATGGCATCCGTTGTAGTTTTTGGATGCATTGAAGAAGGTAGCCCATTCTCATTAGCGTGATCAGTATGGCGTTGGCCTGCCACCTCGGTAGCCGCTAGTTCGATTCTCGGGCATGCCACTGACGGGTTAGAGATGTGTATTTCTGGTGAGAGAAGTTCACTCTGGACGTGGTTCGGAAGTCACGTGAAGCCGTTGGTCCCGTTGCTGAATGACCAATGGTGCCATGCAACGTAAAAACACCATACAAACAAACAAATAGACCATTCTAATGTAGTATGTTTTTTCTTCTTTTTTTATATACAGCTGATTGTGTAATGAGTTGAAATATATAAGAGTTTGCGTGGAATTCGCTCTGTAAGATTTTACGATGAAGTTTATGCATGCATTTATCTAGCTACCTCTGTATACCTATCTGTCAATATAAGCATATATAATTGACATAACTATATACGTCTATCTATCGTCGTGTACATCATCCTCTTCATTTGCAACGCCTCGACATTCACCTTTGATATTGTAACTCCAACTCGATCTGCCAATCACGATGACCTTAAGACAAGACTCGTTAATCGTCATTGTCTTGGTGATTTCATATTTGAGTAATTGATGTTCACGAGTTGGAGGAGCTCAGGACACACGAAGGTGTGGCTCAGGATAGCTGCTGCATAGCTTTCGTGAAAGAATGTCGTATTTTATAAGACAGTTATCCTCAGATATCCTACGCTTCTTTTGTAAAAGAACTTGTTATCAGCAATTATCTTCAGTTATCCTACATTGCTTTCGTAAAAGGATTTGATGTAAGACTGTTATCCTCAGATATCCCACATAGCTTTCGTAAAAAGATTAGATGTTATCAGACAATCTTCCTCAGGTATCCTACGTTGCTTTCATAAAAAGATTTGATGTCATCAGACAATTATCCTCAGTTATCCTACATTCCTTTCGTAAAAGGATTTGTTGTTATCAGAGAATTATCCTCAGATATCCTACATTCCTTTCGTAAAAGGATTTGATGTAAGACAATTATCCTCAGATATCCTACATTTCTTTCGTAAAAGGATTTAATGTTATACAATTATCCTCAGATGTTATCAGGCAATTATCTTCAGTTATCCTACATTTCTTTCGTAAAAGGATTTGATGTTTGACAATTATCCTCAGTTATCCTACGTGGCTTTCATAAAAGGATTTGATGTTATCGGACAATTATCCTCAGATATCTTACATGGCATCCTCGTTGTTATCAGACAATTATCCTCAGATATCCTACATTCCTTTCGTAAAAGGATTTGATGGTAGACAATTATCCTCAGATATCCTACATGGCTTTCGTAAGAGGATTTGTTGTTATCAGAGAATTATCCTCGGGTATCTTACATTCCTTTCGGAAAAGGATTTAATGTTATCAGACGATTATCCTCATATCCTTTCCATCGGCTTTGTAAATCCAAGGCTGCTGACTGACGCTCGCGCTCTGGGGAACAGATTGCCAATTATGTAAATGGCAACAAATTTACGCAATGCAGGTGTATTTAACCTTTAATTAAACGCCCATGTGGCGTTTGAGGAGGTCACTGCTTGTTGGATGTGGGCGGTGAGCAAATGGGGCGTAGTGCATATTTAAAGAGAGAGAGAGAGAGAGAGAGAGAGAGAGAGAGAGAGAGAGAGAGTTGCAGAAATGGATGGAAGGCGTTTAGGAATATTGAGAAATTTGAGTGTATATGTTTGTGTGAGTGTCTCGTGTGTGTTTGGGACGATTTGTGAACTTTGTATGTGAGTGTTTGTGTGTACGTGCACTTATGAAAGGAAATAATGTCCATGCAAATATATATGCAAATGGGACTTTTGAAATCGGTGCATAAATGCTTCCATGATCAATAACTTGCTTTTCATTTCAGTGTTTCGTGCCCTGACTCTTACCCATTATTTTGGTCCAGCTAATCGTCTCCTTCTTTCCACATTTACTGCATTCCTGTCCCGCGTCAAATTTCCTGCCGCTTTTTATTCTCGTCTCTTCGCATATATAGACTGGACTCGCTCCAACGTGCATCCCGAATTTGACACGTAAACCCCACAACGAAAAAAAGAAAAAAAAAAGAAAAATGAAACTAGTCATGCTATTGTTCTTTTTGCTTCAGAGTGTCAGTCACCACTGCACCACCTGCATGAGTCTTTTTCATGCTCTCGGTTATTCCGAGAGAGAGAGAGAGAGAGATACAAGGATTAGGATGTCTCAAAGACTTGTTAGTCCATCCGAAGAAGAGGAGACATCGTGTGCTCCCTTATCTCTAGAAGCAGGTTCCACTGTTCATTCACAGGGTTCTAATGATTTTGTCTAGCTTTATTTGAGAGAGAGAGAGAGAGAGAGGAGAGAGAGAGAGAGAGAGAGAGAGAGAGAGAGGCTTTCGAGTTGAGGTATATGTGGATTTACTTCCAACAGTGACGTCATATAAGAGAGATGTTTTAGGACATTCGATGTATATGGGTGTTATTTTCAACAGTAACATCTCATGAGAGAGAGAGAGAGAGAGAGAGATTGTTATATGACCCTCTTGCATATGGCGTTTCATTCCCAACAGTGTCATCAGATGCCGCGGCAAAATTTCATGTCAAAATGTAAAAAATTTATGTTCCTACCGAGAGGCACAAAGAAGGTACCAGTAATTACCTAATTATATGAAGTAGCTCTTTTGCATGTTTATGGTTACATTATTATTATTATTATTATTATTATTATTATTATTATTATTATTATTATTATTATTATTGCTTGTAGTAGCGGTTGTAGCAGCAGCTCCATTTTAGATTGTAAGCACAATGTATCTGTAATGTGTTGCGTTGTTGTACCTATCTTAAGAAATATACATTATATCCATTTTTCTTAATCATGTTGATATATGATATATGTATGCGTATTCGTACTTATATACAGTGCAAGTTTTATATACATATACACGTATATACATATACATACATACATTCATAGTCTATATACATACAAGTGCTCTCTCTCTCTCTCTCTCTCTCTCTCTCTCTCTCTCTCTCTCTCTCTCTCTCTCTGTAACTGATTAGCCTTCTGGTGACCTGCCCAGTTTGCAACAACATTCAACAACCAATTTCCACGTTGTTTCTCTGTCCGTCAGGGCTATTTCTTGGTTCAGCTACGACCTATCGTTGTTTTTCTGTTGGCAAGGTGCATTCCACCATAAGTTAGCCTCTAGTGAGGTTCTGCTTTGCTTGGACAATCAAATCTGCATTGCTTGTGAATTTATACAGTGTGATTTGTTCAAAAGGTTTAAGGTTTTTTGTTATATTCATTTTATTTGTGCGCGCATTTAAATTCTTTGCGAAAGTTACTGATTTAAAATATCACGAGAAAATAAGAGCTTTTTTAAAATTCACTACATATTCTGGAAATGTACACAATTAGCTAAATTATTATCGGACGGACTTCCAATCTAATTATTAAAAAAAACACACACACACAACTCGTATTATTTCTTTGTCTTCAGACACGAATAAAATAATTGTAAATGAAAATTATTTTGGAGTGGAGCCCTGCTTGCAAAAATTATTTTGGTGTGTGGGGCGGGTGGGGTTGGGGGTTTGGGGTTGGGGTTGGAGGGGGAGGAGGGCGTTGGGAGCCTTGCTTGCAAGCACTCCGTTATGTAACATGCTTGGCTTATCGGCGATAAAGAGAAAGTTGAAGCATTAAAGGAAATAGTTGGGCAGGAATGTGTTCCATTCCTGCCTCCTCGTGACACTGCTGTTAAAGAGAACGGCCGCTGATATTATCATAAGATATATTGGTTCCTCTTTATTATTTTTTGTCAGTTTTTCCCTCCACAGGGATATTCGAGCATATTGGAATATCGTGTGTTTGTGTATATAGTATATATATATATATATATATATATATATATATATATATATATATATATATATATATGAATTTTTATCACATCACCGTGATTCATACACATGCATTAAGCTAGAAATGTCCTATAATATCCAAATTCGCTCTACCTCGGAATTAATATATATTTTCATATTTGTTAACCGAAGGGGAATATTTTAGCTGATAATAATTTCATCCTCTCAGGGATTCGAACCAGAGCACAGAGAGGAGAAATCAGGACTTCAGTGAGTTACCGACTCGGCCAACGAGTGAGGACGAAATTATTATCAACTAAAAAACTCCCCTTCGGTTAACATATATGAAAATATATTAGTTCCGAGGTACAGCGAATTGGATATTAAAGGACGTTTGTAGCTTAATGACACACACACACACACACACACACACACACACACACACACACACACACACACATATATATATATATATACCATATATATATATATATTATATATATACATATATATATATGGGATATTTTGTTTAGATGACATTTCCAGCTCCATGTTACTGTAACCCTAGGTGCGACCCACAGTAGTGCACTAACCACCAAGTTTCTAAGCAGCTGCTCTGGTCTCCGCAGGGACACATTGGAACTTTCAGGAAACGGGTGCAACAAGACGTTTCCCCCTTCCCCTGGGATCTATTTCGGGTCTTTTGCTTGAGAGGCGGCTGGGAAGTCGTTATGTAGGCTAATGAACCACATTCTGGGAGTGTTTTCTGCATCTCCCCTTTTGTTTTTGCGTCTAGCGTTTCGGGCGTTGCTGGTGTATCGGTAGGCCCAGAGTATACTCTCCTCTCAATAATGGATGTTTTTTATTAGCCTTCAATCGTCAACCAGTCTTGTTCTTGTGCAGTGAGACTACGCTCTGTTATCATTGCTCGCACCGTCTCCAGTCAAGCGTTGGTTTTAGTACTAGTCCACTTTCCTCTGGGAAATGGACGATTTCAACGCGATTTTTCACCAACGTAAATCTAAAAAGCATTTTTAGATTTCAATTGTCATTCGCTATCTCTTTTTTGGGGACAGTGAGACTAGGGCCAGGTTATGTAATAGTTCCCCGTACTGTCTTCCATCAAGTTCAACTGAGTCAGTGTAGATACCAGAGAAGACTTTACACATACAACTCCCAAAGGTTTATCACCACAAGGCTGTCTGGCTGTTTTAAGCATCAATGGATGTAACGTTAAATGTGTGTGTGTGTGTGTGTGTGTATGCGAGTGAGTGAGAGATGGGAGGGAATGACTCAGTCATAGACTGAGTGACTGAGTCTCATAGTCCCTCAGTCTTCTATTTGTACCCAAAGTGAGGGGACCTCGCCACAGTGATACCAATCGCGCGCGCGTGAGGGGATGTCTTTTGTGAAAGATCATTGTGAGTCACTTAAATTCCACATTTGCGTGTGAATAATTGGTTTCTCCGAGATTTAAAAAAAGGCCGTCGCTGTTCAGCTGAGGAAACGTCCAACAACAACAACGTTTCCGTTGTTTCGGGTGAAATTAGCGGTTTGTTGAAAAAAAGAATGAGACATATTTGCGTAAGTGAGGAATCTGCTTACTGAGCAAACATGTGGGTGGTGATGCTGAGGAATGCTAATTGAATTGAGGGTTGTTATTGTCTGTGACGCTCGTCGAAAACGTTAGTGAAGGAAATTCTCAACAGTTGGTGTATGATTCAAGTGAATTTTAGATTTAAATGTAATCACAAATACTTGGTTTTCATAGCCTTATGTTTCGATAGGCCTATATTCGTGTTTAGCAATGGAATCTGTTTCCGTATGAGAGTAAAATTATATGCTGACTCCCAAGCAGTGCTTGATGGCCTAGTGCCATGTCATGAGACCAAACATTCAGAAATAATCGATTGCATTTCCTTCTGTTACTTTTTCCAAATGGATACTATATTCCTTGGAAGCCTGAACTCAAGTTAGTGTCCCCGTGGGCTCATTCCATATGATCATTCCATACGAATAGGGTTCGTCTTCTGAATAATATGATAATAATAATAAAACGTGTTCTACTTGTGGTGTACATCAATGGTTCAAGCTATTAGCAAATTTTCCCAGTGTGTATCAGTGCGAAATACCAAATCCAAACGGATTAATTTCTGAATGCTGTAAAAGTGACATTCAACGGACGAGGAATCCTGTAATCTACCCACAGTGGGTACTGCGTTGAGGACTCTCATACCAAGTGGAATTTTTTCATGACATTACACCTGGGAATATCAATCGCTTAGGGAGTGATTCCGTGCACTTTGGGCAACAAGAAATGCAGTTATCTTGTGCTTCTGTTTTGCTTCTGGTGTTGAGTTGGGTGTTCATATCTTGGGGGGGGAGTGTTAAGGATAGTGTTTTATTGTTTTATTTTTTTAAATAGAGATAAGTGGCTTGTAATTCTCTCTCTCTCTCTCTCTCTCTCTCTCTCTCTCTCTCTCTCTCTTCTCTCTCTCAGCTCTCTCTCTCTCTCTCTCTCTCTCTCTCTCTCAGATAGGCGAAGGACAAATAAATGTTACTAGGTAATGACACGAGAAAAAATACAGAAAGAATGAACGAATGGAATTGATCTTCACGGATTTTTGAAGCTTCTCGAGAGGACGATCTAATGTGTCTATTGTACGAAGTGATTCAGTTATATACACACACACATATACACGTGTGTTTGTCTATATGAACTGTTTTCAATGTCCCTCTACATTAGAAGCCTCATTTATTTCACCTCACGGTAAATGTGGACCACGTAAAGGGGTCTAATTTTAGGCCAACTAACCGAGCAAAACCTCTTTTAGGGGACGGAATGAAGCTCAAACGGTTTTTGAAAGGAATACACTCACTCACTCCTCAGTCTAGGGCTCTAGGCAGATGCGGTTATAGCGTTACTCCCAGCCTTTGCAGGGCTCGGTGCTTATTTGTTTCTCTCTCTCTCTCTCTCTCTCTCTCTCTCTCTCTCTCTCTCTCTCTCTCTCTACATTATATCCTGTGTTATCGAGATGAGTGTCATATCCGATATTTTTTTGTACTCGAACTAAGCTGCTTGTATTATTCTCTCTCTCTCTCTCTCTCTCTCTCTCTCTCTCTCTCTCTCTCTCTCTCTCTCTCTCTCTCTCTCATTCTAAGGTTATATTCTTTATAGTACAGATGAGTGCCATATATATCGAGATCAATTATCTTGACATTATATTCTTTATTATCTATTATCGAGATAAATGTAATATTATCTCTCTCTCTCTCTCTCTCTCTCTCTCTTCTTTTTAACTATGATTATCTGTCAGTGTGCCACGTCGAACATTCCAAGTTAATCCGTACGAGTTATGAATAACAGAAATGTAATTAAAAAAAAAAAAAAGTTAATTCAGAGATGTTCAGCTGGGCAATGCCCAACCCTCTCCATGCCCTACCCTCGCCCAGTAATGGCGGAGTTGCTGCCCCAGTGTGTGAGTAGGACCCTTAATTAAGAGTTGAGGAAGACTCTATATAACCCATCCCCAACTCGAGTTACCAAGTCCATCGCATCATTCACCATGTACGACCGTGAAGTTCACACAGAGTTACAAGGATTAGGATGTCTCAAAGACTTGTTAGTCTATCCCAAGAGGAGGAGACATCGTGTGCTCACTCATCTGTAGGAGCAGGTTTTACAGTTCATTCACAGCGTCCTTCTAATGATTTTGTCTAGCTTTCTTTTAAACTCTTCCAAACTGTTGTTGTTTACAACTTCTGGTGGCAGTTTATTCACGTGTCACAATATTCTTGTGTGAAAGAAGTTCCCACAATGGGATGTGTTAGTCTCTCTTCGTTCTAGAGAGGAGAAGAGCGAGAGAGAGAGAGAGAGAGAGAGAGAGAGAAACGTTGCTTTGAAAAAGGGACAGATTGAACATACACATCTCGTCTAGGTATTTAGTTCTCTCTCTCTCTCTCTCTCTCTCTCTCTCTCTCTCTCTCTCTCTCTCTGCGCAGACATTTGTATCTATATATCCAGACAGTGATGAAAAATGAAGTGATTAATATTCTCAACACCAACATCTCTTTATCTCTCTCCCTCTACTTAATAGAGAAAGAAAGGATTAAATAGCTATTTCCGTTGTGCCTCTCTCTCTCTCTCTCTCTCTCTCTCTCTCTCTCTCTCTCTCTCTCTGGGGAGACGTCTGCTGAATGAGAAATGAGCGTAACGGAAGATAGCGGATTGTGGCCTTGAAGCAATTTTATTTTACATAGAAATGAAATAAAAGTATCTGCGTCAGATTGGAGTGAAAACGATCTCTGTTGACGATTTTGAAAAATTAATTCAATGATCTGTAATGACAGAGTAATTATTTATTTTCAATTACAGAGGAAAATAATTAATTACAGAAAATTATTTTTCTTAAATTACTCAGGATATTATTTAATTGTAATTACAGAAAATAATCGTTAATTACAGAAACTTATTTTTCTTAAATTACACAAGGTGATTATTTGTTTGTAATTACAGAGGATAATTAATTAATTACAGAAAATTATTTTTCGTAATTACAAGGTAATTATTTGAAATTAGATAATATAGTTTATTTATTGGCAGTTACATAAGATTATTTATTTATTTATTTATTGTTTTAAATTATAGAAGATAGTAATTTATTATTTGCAGTTACATAAGATTATTATTTAACATTAGCGACAACGAATGAAAAAGAAGATAGAGGCAAAAATAAAAATATATTCAAAGCCTTTAATGACTGATAGATAACCCACAAAAAGCGAACTTCGAGATAACTTGGGAATCTCCCCAGGTCATCTTAGAGAAGATTTTAGTGTCCGAAGACATTCATTCTTCTCTTACCACTTTCCCGTTTCCTGGTTCTTACAATCTTCCATTCAGCATCTTTGCTTACCTTGCAGTAGTCTCTCTCTCTCTCTCTCTCTCTCTCTCTCTCTCTCTCTCTCTCTCTCTCTCTCTCTCACACATTAAACGAAAACCAGACAAGAAATAATGGATGGAAACTAGAACTGAAGAGATACAACACATCCCATTGCGGGAACTTCCTCACATACAAGATGTGTGACACGTGGATAAACAGCCACCAGTGTTTTATCAGCAGCATTGTGGAAGAGTTTCAAAGGAAAAGCTAGGCAAGAATCTTAGGAGCTGTGAATGAAAACGTTAAAACCTGCTCCTACAGATGAGTGAGCACACGATGTCTCCTCTGAGGATGGATTAACAAGTCTATGAGACGTCCTAATCTCTCTCTCTCTCTCTCTCTCTCTCTCTCTCTCTCTCTCTCTCTCTCTTCAGAATTACCTGGCCAGGAGGAGGCACGTCCTCCTTTTATTCGACCTGGTGGTGGATGATTGAATGTAAATGTCTATGAAAAAAAAGAAATAAAACAGATTTTGTATTTTTAAATAAAAGTAGTCTTTGGAGAGGAATGGGAAAAATGAGGTTGAAAAATGGACGCTGCATCAATTTTATTTGTATTTTTTATCGTATTTCAGAAAATTTCGGTTAATGTAAAATTTTACGTATATATATATGTATATAGATATATATTATATATATATGTGTGTGTGTGTGTGTGTGTGTGTGTTGTGTGTGTGTGTGTGTGTGTGTTTTATATATTTGACTCGGGAACATAACCATACCATTTGTTGCCCATACCAAGTTGACAAAGATCCCTATACGCAACAAATCATTCTTGTTGACAAAACAGAACGAGGTCTGGAAGAAAACACGACAAAGAATGCAGAGGAATGTTGTTGTACGCAGGGAGTCTGCAACCCCCCCCCCCTCTCCCCCCCTCCCCCCCAAATCCCCAGTTCACGTTTAATTTCATGACAATAGCGCCAGTCAGCGAGAGCGCCCCCAAGTTCACTTGGTGTGGATAAGGTAGGGGGGAGGGATTCACCACAGCTTTGTGTGTGTGTGTGTGTGTGAGAGAGAGAGAGAGATGTAAAGGCTTCTAGACAGCCGCTGGGACTTCTGTGTGTGTGTGTGATTATGTTGCTTATTCGTATGAGAAGCTAAACCATCTCACAGTTGCACTGCCCCGTCTCGAGTTCATGTTACAATACTCAAGTGTTAATTTGACAACCACTCTCCTCCCCCTCCCCTCTCCTCTCCTCCCATCCACTTCCCCCTCCCCCCCTACACACACACCACACACACACACACAAACAAGTAAAGATATCAATTAAAATATCCCAAAGCAGGTTCTCCAGCTTATATCCCGAAGCAGGTTCTATAACTTATGTCCCAAAACAGATTCTTCAGCTGATATCCCAAAGCAGACTCTTCAACTTATATCCCAAAGCAGGTTCTTCAACTTACATCCTTACATCCCAAAGGACGTTCTATAACTTATATCCCAAAGCAGATTCTTTAATGTATATCCCAAGGCAGATACTTCAGCTTATATCCCAAAGCAGGTTCTTTAATTTATATGCCAAAGCAGTTTTTTCATCTTACATCCCAAAGCAGGTTCTATAACTTACATCCCAAAGCAGGTTCAATAACTTATAGCCCAAAGCAGATTCTATAACTTATATCCCAAAGCAGATTCTTTCATTTATATCCCAAAGCAGGTTCTATAACTTATATCCCGAAGCAGGTTCTATAACTTATATCCCAAAGCAGATGATTTATCTAAAATAAGAGACGAGTAGTAGTGTGATGCAATGTCTAGTTAAGTTATTAAATTTGTTCTTTTTTTTGGGGGGGCGGCGGTTGGGGGTTGAGCTTGACCTTAAAAAGCATCTTCATTTTCGGAGATGAGAGCTTTGCAACTGACGGTGCAATGGGACCGTGATGGGGACACGAAAGTTTGAGTCCCTCATACGTTTCTGAGGTACAGCCCACTTCCGCCTACCTTTTAAAGGAAATTATTATTATTATTATTATTATTATTATTATTATTATTATTATTATTATTATTATTATTATTATTATTATTATTATATTATTGTTGTTGTTGTTGTTGTTCAATAAGCCGTATCCCCGTTAAAAGATTGTCAGTCCTTTTATTAAAATGTTTTATTATGTAATACAATGTAATTGATTCCCAGGTATAGTTATAGAGGACAGTCATATAATTATGTGTATGAGCAGAAAATATTATTTTGTTAGCTGTAGACTAATGTGAAAAAATATTAACCTAAAAGACTTGCTTACTTGGAAGCAAGTTAGTCAAGAGTTTAAAGTTACTGGAAAAAAGTTGTGGCTTGAGTGAATGATAGTTGCTGCCCTTTGTGTTGGTTTTTAAATCAACAAAGGTTCAGCAGTTACTCAGAAACAAGTTACTCCCGTTCCCAGGTATAATTATAGACAATGATATAATTATGTGTATGAGAAGAAAACAGGTATAGCTAATACATTGTTAGCTGTAGACTAATGTGATACAAAAATATGAATTGAAAAGAATTGCAAAGTCATCAAGAACTTTCTCCCAACATTTTGAAACTCAGTTTAATGGTATTGGAAAAGAGTTGTGGCTTGACCGAAGGACAGCCGCTGTCTTTATGCTTTGTTTTGATCAATAAAGGTGCAGCAGTTATTCAGAAACATATTTTGCCATGGGAAACGTGGACGAGTAGGCCTAGCTCCCTCTGGAAAGGACGCCTTAGCGCTTGTCACTCGTTTCCCTGATGTTCGTCAAGCGTCTTTCGGGCAGCTTCAATGGAGGTACTTACTACACCATGGAGGACAGAGTACCGGAGGGGGGCGCGGCTGAATACGCCCCGAGAGATTCTCCCGGGTCGCCCGAAGCGCCTCTGGACCAAGGTCCGGACGCCGCCGTCGTAGGTGCGCCTCTCCCCGGGAGCGATGGAGACCACGAAGAACAACAACACTCGAGAGGAAGGAAAGCAACGTGGGAGGACAACTTCAGCTCGAATGAGGCCCTGGCGTTTGAAAAACAACTCGACTACGATGACGACGGCTGGCAAATCAAGAAGAAACGCAAGAAGAAGAAGAAGGAGAAGGAAACGGCGCCTCCTCCTCCTCCGTCGGCGGGAGAGACGTCGAGCTTCAGCAGAATCAAGTCGAGGCTGAGGGGGAGGAGGTACGGTGGAGGCAAGAAGGGAAAGGAAGGGAGGACCTGCACCCTGGAGAGGGTGGAGGAGGAGCAGACGCTACGCGCCGAAGAAGGGGAGCAGGAGATCGTGGAGGTCCGTGTCATTTCCAAACAAGACCAGGAGAACCGCCCTCCCGCGGAACCCAAGATCCTCCCGAACAAGGAGAAGCTCTCCCCCCTGAGGGAGATGTTCCTCAAGGTGGTGGAGGACAAGGCTCCCGTCAAGGAGAGGAGGAGGTCGTCCCTCCAGCTCGGGAAATCAAAGAAGAAGAAGAGCGAGGAGAGGGTCGAAATTCACTTCGACACCAAGAAGTCCGAGTCGGAGCCCTGCCTCTTGCTCAAGGCCGCTGCGCAGACGGAAGGAGGTCCCGACTGCGCACGTCTAAACGTCAAAAAGGGAGAGATGGCCGATGAGAGCTGGGTCTTCCATCAGGCTAAACCCGACGAGAAACGTTTAGTAGATGATGACCATCTCGATTACGCCGATGCAGTTGAGGTATGTTTGGGTTCTGTTTCCGGTTATCTTAAAAAAAGTGTATATATATATATATATATATATATATCTATATATATATATAATATATATATAAATCTTACTATAATGGGCGTAATGCTTGTCTGTCCGTCCGTCTGTCATTCAATCACGGCCAAACGGCTGGTCCGATGGGCATGAAAACTTGGCAGGGTTATAGTGGGGACCGCTAAGATGGTTTATAATGGGGTTTCATCCTACCTCCCCCCCGTCCTTCCAAAGGAGGTGTGGGTGAGAAAGGATTCCCTGAAACGAGGCTGGTTATGCTCCTAGACTTTGTTACTTTACGACTTTATCATAAATAATTTCTATATACATATGTTTGCTAGTATTCCTCATTTCAGGTAATGTGACATATAAGTTACGTAACACATGCTAGGTAGTAGTAAAAGAAAATCTACTCTAATTGCCGGTTCCTTGTCGAAGTTTGCTTTGCGTAGTTATAAGGTTTGCAAGTTTGCAAGCATATGCATACGAATGCGGAAAGTTGCGGGAAATAGCTGGTGGGTGTGACGAAGTGCTCTCATTCATGCTTGCAAGAAATGTTGGCAAGCGGTTGATGTCTTCTGTTTCTGGTGAAGTTCCTGGATTATTATGTCTTAGCTTTATCTCGAAGGAGTTCTAGCAAGACTGATTTATACAAAGGAAGTAGCATGTACTAAGTTTGTATCGGATTTTTCGCTTACTCGGGGAGTAAACCTACAAGCTATTTTGTTGTTGTTCTTGTTGTTCTGCTGGGGGAGGGTAGGAAAGTCCTATGGAATAGCCTAAAAAGTTCTGAAAAAGGTGTTTTGCATTGAGTTAAAGATACAGGAGTTTTAGCATAGGATATTATTAGAATGAAAATGTAAAAAAATAAATAATGTCCATGTTAAACAGTACAGAACATTATTCCTAATATAAAATATAGCATATTTATTTTAATTTCCGTTGATGAAATAGTGCTCTATTTCACGGTAGATTATAATACGCTCTCCTAATAAGCTGGAGGGCCGGATCACGCCTTGTTTTTATTATTGGTGTATATAAAGGTAGGGATAATGTTTATTATTCATTTTGAAAAAAAAGAATGAATTATAAACATGCCCAAGAAACTGAAAAGGAAATCCCTCACTTTTGAAGATTAGATTTTTAAGTATTTTTTTTTTTCTGAAGGTTACCGGTCCCCTGATGGAGTGATCGAGCACACTTAGACTTAGAAAGAATGAGAGAATAATATAAGATAGAAACCTTTATAACGAAACAGTAACCACTACAAATCGCTGAAAATCTATAGAATCAGAGTAGGTGGTCTGATTGAAGATTTACAAAGTAATGCCGCTTTTGTGGTAATTGGTCATTCTCCTTTGCATGGTCACTAGAATAAAAAATGCATGTTGGCATTGTTTTCTCAGAATGAAAATGTAACAAAATAAATATTACACTTAAAGTTACTATATTATATTCAAACCTACTGATTTCTCTTGCATGCACTCCGCTTTCACTCACATTGCATGACGAGGACCTGCCGTTTTGACAGCTGCGCACCAGCCTGTCAACTCAAGGGTCCGGTTCTGTAAACACTCTGGTCAGATTTCTTCCCCTCCCATTCCTTGTTGCACTTCACGGAATCTTTTTGGATTGTTTTTATTTCGCTTTTTATCGCATCTGTGGCTTTTGTCTGCTTCCCAGACTTCGCGTAGTTCATGTAAGTTGTCCCACGTGCATCAAAGCTTTCTTCGTTTTCTTCAGCTTTGCCCTCTTCCATGTGGGGGTCGCTGTTTCCTATCAGCCGTCTCCACCTTCCTCTGTTCAGTGCATTCTGACTTCTTAAAGCCCTGTCCCGCTTTGTCATTTGCTATTTTATCCTTCCATCGTTGCATCCTTTATTCTTTGGCCTCCCTCCTCCTCTCCTCATCCTCTCTCTCTCTCTCTCTCTCTCTCTCTCTCTCTCTCTCTCTCTCTCTCTCTCTCTATTGTTATTACCCCTTTACCCACACGTGATCTTCTTGAGCATCGAAGTACTTTATAATTTATTTTGTGTGTTCTGTTATACGTTTAAGTGCTGGGATGGACTATAGAATTTAGGCCAAAGGCTTAAAGCACTGGGACCTACGAGGCCATTCAGCGCTGGAAAGGACATTGAGAGTAGGTAGGTTTGAAAGGTGCAACAGGAGGAAAACCTCGAAGCAGTTGCACCATGAAATAATTGTTACGAGAGGCTGCCTACCAAGATGGAAGAAAGATATGAATGGATTTACAGTAATAGGAATGAAAGGGACCAAAGGGAGCGTAAAAATACCTTCAGTAATGCTACAGTGCGTCCCGTGAGGTGCACTGACGGCGCTACCTCTCCTACGGGGTTCTGAAAGCTGGCACTGAGGCTATTCTCAGGCAGTGCCAGTTGGTTGATTTGGACACGACACCATCTTTCTTTCATGGCCACATATGGAGGGGGGTAGTGCCGTCAGTGGACCTCCTGCGGTGCGCTGTAGGCATTACTTAAGTTTCTTTGCAATGTGCCATCGGCCCCTAGCTGCAACCACTTTCGTTCCTATTACTGTACCTCCTTTCATATTCTCTTTCTTCATCTTACTTTCCCCAGCCCTCTCCTAACACTTGATTCACAGTGCAACTGCTTTGAGGTTTTACTCCTGTAGCACCTTTCCATTTCAACGCTGTATGACCTCATGGGTCCCAGTGCTTTAATCCTTTGGCCTAAATTCTATATTCAACTCAGCACATAAGGCATGAACGAAACAAAGTAGGTACTACTTGGTGGGGGCTACTGCTCAAGCATCAGACACCAGATACGTTGAGTGGGACCTTCACTCGTTCATTATTCATGAAACGACTATAATCGCCCCCTGAAAGCTCCGGGCGTTTGATATTCTCGCCAGACGCCTTAGCGCAGTTCTTTTATTTTCTTAGGTCCCGGTAATAAAAAAAAAACGTGATTATTTGCAACCATCTGGGTCAGTGAGATGGAAAATGCGGATCTTCTCTGAGTATATATAGCCGTCGCTTTCTTTCTTCATTATCTAACAGAGCATTCAAGTTGATAGAAATCAGCTGTTGAATCTGCGAGTTGCTGTGTTGACAAACAAACAGCAACAAAGGGTAAGAGTACAAACATACCAGCTGTGTTGGGGGGTATTGGAGTAATTCGTATCCTCCTGGTATATTTAGGACAGACTGCATAAGAAAATAAAAAGTAAACAAAAAAAGTAAATAAAAAAACTATAAAAGCAAACGATGATAACTTGTATTATCCTTTCTCTCTCTCTCTCTCTCTCTCTCTCTCTCTCTCTGTTAACCTCATCAAGAGAGTGGGACCCCCGAATGAGGATGGGGGTTCTGGGAACCTAAGCGTTCATGTTTATGTGGAGCACATTTCCACCTCTACAATAACTCCCCGTGAAGGGGGGTGGGTTTGTCGGGGAGGGGGGGGTGGCGATGGGGGTGCCGTCAGTGTACCTCATTCGATGCAATGTAGTCATGACTTAAGGTTCTTTGCAGCGTCCCTTTGGCCCATAGCTGTAATCCCTTTTATTCCTTTTTACTGTACCTCCGTTCATATTCTCTTCCTTCCATCTGACTTTCCACCCTCTTTAACAACAATTGTTTCATAGTGCAACTGCTTTGAGGTTTGCCTCCTGCTTAAACCTTTCGCGCCTTCTTTACTGTCAAATTTCCGTTTCAGCGCTGAATGACCTCGTTATAGGTCCCAGCGCTTGGCCCTTGGCCTATAAATTCTGTGTTCTATTGTATGGCAAACCAGACGACATTTAGAAAATGGGCGTCATTCTCTTTACTTCTTCTGTCGTCACTTACCGAGTACGGGACCTTCCCTTAGAAATGGGACACTTTGTCTCAAAAACTAACACCCAAATTCATTAGAGGGCTCTTATTTGAACTGACCTAACCTAACCTAAGGGACATGGCAAAAAAAAAAATAATAATAATAAGTTAAATAAAAAAAATACCGGCTGGTGCAATACTATAGTAGATTCACATCAACAGTGCATTTGATGTCTAGGCCATTCCCTTACGACGCTCCTGATTGGCTGTTGATAAGCCAATCACACGGCTGGAAACTCTCCTCGGTCTCTCACGAGAGTTCGCATGGGCAGGATGTATGATCCACCTCTCCTGAAAGACGTATCCCCCAGGAGAGGTGGAACATAGATCCTGTACATGCGAACTCTCGAGAGAGACTGAGGCGAGTTTCCAGCCCTGTGATTAGCTTATCAAAAACCAATCAGGAGCGTCGTAAGGGACTGGCTTAGACATTAAATGCACCGTTGATGTGAATCTACTATAGTATACATCTCTGGAATTTGCGTCTTTTACACAGCATTCCTGATTCCATCAAGTTGGATATTCCATCGAGATTTGCAATGATTATTTTCAGCTGTTTTCCCCAGTTGTTGTTGTTGAGTGGTCTGACTGAATTGTTGGGGGAGTTTCTTCTGTGACTCTCAGTCAAGAACTGGATCTTTTTCTTTGTCACTTTATCAGAGTTTTGTCCTTGTTAATGGATTTGCTGTTGGTGCTGCTGGCTCTTATCAACATGTAGTTATCATTTATTCGAGTTGTAATGGTTTATGAAGAAAACGGTCACTTTTCATTTTATTTATTTTGATTTACGCTATCTTATATTAATTAAATGTTGCAAGGAAAGCAAGACCAAAAGAAAAAAACGCCTCAGTGGCGTGATCGCTATGGACTTGACCTGACACCTCGGTGGCCGCGAGTTCGATTCTCGGGCATTCCACTGAGGGGGTGAGAGATGTAGTATTTCTGGTGAGAGAAGAAGTTCACTCTTGACGTGGTTCGGAAGTCACGTAAAAAGCCGTTGGTCCCGTTGCTGAATAACGTTCCGTGCAATGTAAGAACACCATACAAATAAACAAAGACAAAAGCAAAAGAATACTTTTGTGCATACATGTGCCACATAGGTAAACCTTTGAGGCTAGAAATAACTAAAAAAAAATTCCTGAGCTGATACAAACGAAACTGCTGTTTGCAATGAATCCGCCGCTACGGGACGCGGAAATTGACGACCAGGCGATTTTGGAGATGGTATTGCTCCCTGTCGTTCCTAGGAGGGCTCCTGAAGGCGTAGTTCATGTCCAGCGTGGCCTTCGGGAATCCGTTATCCTTGGCGTAGAGGGCGTCGTCTTCCGTGGCTCTGTAGATCACTCGAGGATTCTTGGGGGAGCTGTTGATGTACATTTTTGTTTAATGTTTTAAAAAAAACGCAACAGGGATTACGTACAGAAGAATGATCCTGGACCATCTTCTGTTATTTTGCAGTGTTAAATTCATTCCAGTGAATTTTACAGGTGAACTTAGACTTCTAGATGTGAATGTAAATTGATAAAGGAATTAATAGTCGAGGTGTCCAAGTAATTAGACCACCCAACACTTTTCCAAAATGCTTTTTATCGTAAATTACATCCTTGTATGGATATGTAAAGTTCAAATTTGTATCTATTTACGTTTTTATATGAACTGGGCACTTTGAATTCCAAAAGAGGTAGATATTTAGCAAAAGAGATCAGTCACCTTGTATGAAAGCACACATATATAAATAAAAGATAGTCAGCAGAACATTGCTGTCAATATGTCAATCTCAATTCAATCCAGGTTAACTACCTCCCCAATATTTCATACCAAATCCTCTTGATGTAGCCACATAAAAGTCCCTCCTTCAACTCTGACCAAAAATTCCTTGAGCAGATATAAATTTATGCATAAGCTTGTACTTACCAGTATGGGGAATGAGGACAGGCAATCACAAACACTTGATTTCCATAGAATGAGAAAGTCGTCATCAAGTTGTAACTTTCGTGCGGATCTCGATCGTTGATGCCAAGGCACTGGTAAAGAAAAAAATAAAAGATTTCCTTGGTCACATTTCATCCACATTCCCTCTGATGCATCTCTGTCCACATATGCTTCATTTGAAGGCTTTATTTACTTGGTTTATGATTATGGTCCTTTACTTTGATGAATTTGAGAAAGTGGGAAAGGAAACGTAGCTGCTAATGGTTTGGCAAATTTGGTTTAGGATTGTGCGTTAAATCCCGTCCATGATATCCATTGTACCCTTCGACGAGCCCATTTTGAAATCGGACTAGAAAGAGACAAGTGTTTTACAGCTATTATTCCATTCGTACTTACAAGAGAGACAACGTAGTAAGAATGATGCTCACGTCCCTCTCCTGGCTGGTGTATGTAGATGGCGTAGCTGTCGCCTGTCTGGGAGTAAAAGGAAATATATACAACATATTATCTCGGGTGCAAAAAATGAGAGACGGGGTGTAAGCCCTGTCCGGTTTCGACTTCTCTTACAAGCCATTGACGAAGGACTGGTGTCAATGGCTTGGAACTAAAGTCGAAACCAGTCAGGACCTCTCATTTTTTTTGGTAATATGTGATGTACGAATCACGTTATATATATATATATATATATATATATATATATATATATATATATATATATATATATATGTGTGTGTGTGTGTGTGTGTATATATATATATAGATATATATATCTATATATTATATTATTATATATTAATTAAAAACAATAATAAATTGTCAGTAAATTTATATATATGTATAATATGTATATATTTATTTAGTTATTTATTTAAAACTAATAAAATTATGTCATATTAGTTGTTGCAAGAACAGCCTACTTAACCATTTCCCAACAAACACTTTCCTGTGCATTAAAACTTTTAAAAACCTATAGTCTTACCTTGTTCGTAGGGAGTGGCAGAGCGTCACAGGGGTGTTGGAGGATTTGAACTTCCGAGGCTCTTGCCAAGTCTTGTCGGAGGTTGAAGTCATACTCATCTTTCGTCATGCTAAGTGAGATACAACGTCTTAGGAAAAAGTTTAAAAAATGCTATTGTTTATAAGCGTGGTTTGGTTCTTCTTATGAAAAGTAAGGCAGTTTGAGATGTGAAACATTTTGAGTGGTATTCGGTGTTAGTAAACGTGTATGGTTAGTGTTTGGCTAAGTATGATGAAGTGTGAACGCAGTGTATTTCATAAGGTCTCTTTGCTGGTAAGATTAAGGCAGTTCCAGATCTAGACAATTTAAATGGTATCAAGAAACATCTATGGTTAATATGGGGTACAAGTATGACTTCAGTTTGAACCTATTGTATTTCATAATTCATTCTTTTAGGTTAAGCTTAAGAACGTTTTTATCTCTAGAAAATGTAAATGGCACCAGTAACCATCTGCGGCTAATATGTGGTCAAGTATGATTCAAGTGTTAGCAGTCCGTTTTATAATTATCTTTCATCCTGGAATTAAGGTCATACCATTAAATCATCCCAGTATGAAGGTCACACCATTAAATCATCCCAGTATGAAGGTCACACCATTAAATCATCCTGGAATGGAGGTCATACTATTAAATCATCCTGGAATGGAGGTCACACCATTAAATCATCCTGGAATGGAGGTCATACTATTAAATCATCCTGGAATGGAGGTCATACTATTAAATCATCCTGGAATGGAGGTCATACTATTAAATCATCCTGGAATGGAGGTCACACCATTAAATCATCCTGGAATGGAGGTCATACTATTAAATCATCCTGGAAGGGAGGTCACACCATTAAATCATCCTGGAATGGAGGTCATACCATGATATCACCCTGGAATGAAGGTCACACCATTAAATCATCCTGGAATGAAGGTCACACCATTAAATTATCCTGGAATGAAGGTCATTCCATTAAATCATCCTGGAATGAAGGTCATACCATTAAATCATCCTGGAATGAAGGTCACACCATTAAATCATCCTGGAATGAAGGTCATTCCATTAAATCATCCTGGAATGAAGGTCACACCATTAAATCATCCTGGAATGAAGGTCATACCACTAACTCATCCTGGAATGGTCACACCATTAAATCATCCTGAAATTAAGGTCAAACCATTAAATCATCCTGGTTTGAGGGTCACACCATTAAATCATCCTGGAATGAAGGTCACACCATTAAATCATCCTGGAATGAAGGTCATACCATTAAATCATCCTGGAATTGAAGTCATACCATTAAATCCTTCATCTTTTGCCTTCATTCTTACCAAGGACCCTTCAAATATACCCAAGAGCATATTAGCAGGACCTTGCTTCTCACCTGTTGGTGTTCATTTCGACGTAGGACAAATTACTGAGCGGCTGCGCGGAGAACAGAATTTGATCGTAGCCGGAGATGTGCACCCCGCCCCCTCCCATGTGCCTGGTCCTCGGGACTTCTGGGACGATCATGTCCTTGGAGCCCATGAGGCCCGCGCGGATCCACCAGTCCCAGGTGGCGTCGCTCTTCAAGGGGAGAATGGAGGAGGACCTTTAGCATTTTTTTATGGGAGTTTTTTGTTTGTTTTGTGTCGTCTTTTGTTTCTTTAATTTTGGAAGAGTATCTTATTCGAATTGATGGGGTGCTTGGGAATTATTGTAGTTTTTGTTTTTACTTTGACTGTGGAGCAGAGAGAGAGAGAGAGAGAGAGAGAGAGAGAGAGAAGAGAGAGAGAGAGAATTTTGTCATAGCTCTCCCATTAATTTAAAAAAAAATTAACCCACGAATGCTCTGTAACATCAAATTCCATTGACCATGGGTATCACTTTCACCCAAGGGAATTATGATGTATGAATACATCCGCCTCGTTCCCTCTTGATAGTTTAATAGAGAAGTCGTCTCCTTACCTTTCACACAAAGAAAGCAACTGTATACCTTTCTTCTAAAGAAATGTTATGCCAAAACTGTGCTTTTGTGACGTCATGTCACCCGAAAAACCTACTCTTGCGACCTACAAGAATCTAGAATTATTGCTGAATATGCTCATTTTGACCTTCTAGAGACACGAACCCCTAGTCCCTATTGCCTTATTTACATTGTTAGTAGGTGCCCAAATGCCCAGCATTTCTCGAGCTGCCCTCCGAGATGTGATCCACCCATAGCCGGGGATTCCGTGGCCCCGATAGAGTCTTGTTGGGTCGCTCGCCGTGTGGGAATACGAGTTGTAGTTGAAGGCGTTTATGAACGACAGACTTGGGTCCTTGAGCAGGAGAGGACCCACCTGACGAAAATACCTGTAGGGGTGGTATTGAGATTTAAAAGGATGGATGTACATAAATGTGGTTCTTAGGTGTAAATGTACATATCTGTTTGCGTGAATGTACACAAATGTGCTCTTAGGGTGTAAATGTACATATTAGACTGAGACTCACGATATGAAATCCGGTGCCAGTTCGAGGTCGTCCTCGAGTATGATAGCCAGGTTGACTTCAGGATTTCGTTCGAATATCTGTTCCAAGGAGAACTTGACGTGGTTGTTGATTCTCTGCGTTGAGCCTGCCGAGGATAGGGGAGGTGAAGGGAGGGTTTGGTTACATATATTAAATAGATACGTAGTATATACTATATATATATATATATATATATATATATATATATATATATATATATATATGATCATAATTAAAACAAAAATAAAATATATATGTATATATATATATATAATAGATAAAAGAGAAAGAGAGAAAGAGAGCGCACACGGAGTTCCCCCCCCCCCCCCCTTTTACCCCCCCCCTTTCCCCCACTTACCAACGGATGCAGAATTATTATGCTCCGCGACGGAGACGTTTAACACTTTACCAAGGTCTCGCGCCTCTGGGTTGTGACCATCCACGAAAAGTGTGATGGGGGTGTCCTCGCCCCCCAAATTCCTCCTGATGTGGCCCACTTGGCGAACTACCTGCCACAGGCGCTTCGCTGTGACTATAGCCACTGGGATGGAGTCTTCCCCGTAGGTTATCTGAAGATGTAACGCTGGATTAGACTTAAAGAATTGAAATGACGACATTTTGGTTCAAAAGTTCTGTCTACAACTCGGCTAGGAAGGGAATGTATAGGCCTAACAATGAGAATGAAGCTGTTTTATTTTCGTAGGCTGGTATTTGTTACTATTTGTGGTGATATATTAAAATGGAGAAGAGTTTTACGTTGTTTTATCCGCCTCGTTATGCGAAATAATTCGAATTTTGACATAAATCCTGTTTCACTGTAGTTTGCAAAGCATGGTTTTACCCGCCATTATTTAAGAGCATTAACATAGAAGCAGACGGACCAGCCATTTTATATTTTTTTCTTCGGTATTCTATTTAAACTAATTAAGTTCGATATAATTTGATAATTGCTTAGCTAACATCTCACCATTTCATGACGACCCACGTCCTCTGAAGGGTTTTCACAGGAGCAAAAATCTCCGTAACCGTCGTACTTCTCGCAGAATTCCCCTCTCTGGGTCATAGTACTAGTCCTTGAGTACCAGCTGCAGCCCTCGTCACCTGCGATAATAAATAAAACAAGTATTCACATAGTCCTAGTATAGTTAGCTTTTAGCCTAGCACAGTTAACTGTTAGAGGAGTGTAAAGCAGACAGCGGGACATTGCAATTTTCACCGTGGCATAGTTAGCTGTTGGTCTAACATAGCTGTTGGTATAGTTAGCTTGTTACAGCAGTGAAAAGCAAAATTGCAGGAAAATTGCTATTTTACTTTGTTTACGAAGGCCGAGTATAGTTAGCTTGTTACAGCAGTGAAAAGCAAACAGTACGATTATTGCAATTTTGCCATATTCACGAAGACTCGGCATTGTTAGCTTTAGGCCTAGCATAGTTAGCCAAGCTGTGGACCCAGGAAGCATAGTTAGCTGTAGGCCAATCATAGTTCTAGCTTTCAAAGCAGTGTAAAGCAAACAATACGATTATTGCAATTTTAACATTATATTCACGAAGGCTCAGCATAGTTAGCCTGGCTGTAGAATCAGCATAGTTAGCTGTAGGCCGACCATAGTTAGCTGTTAAAGCAGTGAAAAGACCCAGGAAGCATAGTTAGTTGTAGCCCAATCATAGTTCTAGCTTTCAGAGCAGTGTAAAGCAAACGGTACGATTATTGCAATTTTATTTCAACATATGTTCACGAAGACTCAGCATCGTTAGCTTTAGGCCTAGCTGTAGACCCAGGAAGCATAGTTAGCTGTAGGCCAATCATAGTTCTAGCTTTTCAAAGCAGTGTCAAGCAAACACGGCAGGAAAAGTGCAATTTTACCATCAGAGAGTGGAATGACCAAATGAGTGCAAAGAGGAGGCACATCCCGTTCGTTTAACTTGTCAGCGGACTCGGCCGTGACAAGAAGTTCTTGCAGTGTGCGTCCGCCCTTCCATCCCACCCAGCACCATACGTCGTAGAGGGCGAATCCCTTCGCGTACTGGGATCCGAAGAGCTCGAGCTTCTCAGAGACTGGTTTCCTCAGGAACTGTGTGAATTCTGGCTGGGGCAACAAGGAAGAAGGTGATCTCGTCTGAGTAAGCTTTGCGTTGGTTGGAGCACAGTTCGACCGTAGTTTTGTTTTTATTTTATGTTATTTATTTTTGGGGGGATTTTTCAAATAATTTAGAAGTGAATTCATGTGAAAGACCACATTTTATTTTTATTATATATTTTCTTTGCGTTTTCGTCTATTTTAAGAGTGAGTTCATTTGAAATATAATACTGGCTTGTCTTGCGTATGGTGTGAACGTTTTATTCATATATCTATCTATCTATCTATCTATCTATCTATCTATCTATCTATCTATGTAAGACTATATATATATATATATATATATAGATATATATATATATAATATATATATATATATAGCATGAATAAATGTTCATACCATACGCAAGACATGTCAGTATTATATTTCAAATGAATTAACTTTTAAAATAGCCGAAAACGCAAAAAAAGTAGCATGAATAAAATGTGTTGTTTCACATGAATTCACTTCTAAATTATTTGAAAAAGCCAAAAACTGTAAATCCATACCATACGCCCCCAAACGCGAGTCGCCAGCATTATATTTCAAATAATTATCTTTTAAAATAGACGAAAACGCTATATATATATATATATATATATATATATATATATATATATATATATATATATATATATATATATATATATAATATATGTGTGTGTGTGTGTGTGTGTGTGTGTGCGTTTTCGTCCATTTTAAATTGTTAATTAATTTGAAATATAATACTGACATGTTTCGCGTATGGCATGAAATCACATTTTTATGTCTAGCAATGCCTCAGAAATCAAGGGATAACTTACAATATTTCTCTGCTTTCAAATGACAAAATACAAATTAATTCCCGAAAATAAAACTGAAGTTACAATATTTTTGTGCTTTCAAATGACAAACTACAAGGTAATTCCCTACAATATAAATGAAGTTTGATACTCACTGCGCCTAGTAGTACAACCAGCCTCCCTGCTCCTAACATCGTCAAGTGCCATTGACAGTTGCCTATCGAGCTCCGGTTGCCAAGTGTAGAAATTCCGGGTCCTCATCACGGCCCCAGATTTTTGGTGCAAAATGAGCAGGTGGATCCCCGCGTGTAGACGTGCTGTTGTTTCGCCCCATGGGTGCGTCTTATTTACCATTTTGTATACCTGTCGGAGAAATATGTTATTGTGAATATTCAAGAATACTTAGAGATTTTATTATACGGAGATAATTTTTTGTCTAGTTAAAAGGTTATAATTCTTTCGAAGTGATTGACTTAAAATTAGTATTATTATTTATTATTTATTGTTTAACGTCTCTAGGTTGTGATAACGCGTTATGTTACGCATTCTGAAACAGTCGCTACATCTGTTGATTTGTAGAATATTGGTCTATCTCACTGGAATTAATCGTACGACACAATGGTATCAGTGAGACATTCATGTTCTCACACATTAGTGTCCCTGCGTAAATGACCGATCTGAAGAGGCTTTATCCAAGTTCTGGGGCTCTAGGCCCCTAGGGCTTACCTCGAAAGGGCTTTATCCAAGGTCTAGTGCTCTAAGGCCCCTAGGGCTTACCTCGAAAGGGCTTTATCCAAGGTCTAGTGCTCTAAGGCCCCTAGGGCTTACCTCTGCGCCATCTACTTTGACCGTGACTCCCTCAGAGCTGAGAGAAGCTTCAAGCGTCACTGTGGTGGCTACTCCGACGTCTTGCCGGCTGGGCTCGGCTGTGTCCTTCATCGTAGAGGCGTTCCTCTCTCCGCTGTCGTGGCTTAAGGGGCTTCTCTTCTTTGGGAGACGCTTTGAATCTGAGAAATGGAAAGTAGTAGATCTTGTTGGTCTGTTGTTTGTCCATTTTTCATGCGTTGTATTTCAACAGAGATCTCTCGTGTTCTCGATTAAACCCTGTTCCTCTTTTCCTACCGAGAGCAACCAGATTCGCTGAGCACCAGGACCAGTATGCTGTAGATGCACCTGGCTGTAGAACTCCCCAGTCCCAGAGGTCCTTTATCCCTCACACCGTTGGATTTGGAACAGCCTCCTTGAGAATGTCGTGCAATTGGAACTTCAGAAGTTCCAGCGAACATGCAATGTATTACCACCCTAGTGCTGTTCTCCTGGCATTCTTGCATTTTGATACATTGTTATCTATTTAATCCTTTATTAATTTATTTTCTCTGTATTTCCCCTTACCTCATCTTACTTCTTCCCAATGAGTCAATGGCCCCTTTAGTGGGTTTAACCTTAAATAAAATAAAAACTACGGAGGTTACGGGACTGCAACTTGGTATGCTTACTGATTGGAGGCTGGATGATCAACACACCAATTTGCAGCCCTCTAGCCTCAGTAGTTTTTAAGATCTTAGGGTGAACAGACATAGCCATCTCGATAGTTTTACAGAAAACTAAAAAGGGAGGGTATGCCGCACACGGAGAATCACAGACATTTTAAGATACATCAAGAAAAGAACGGAATAAACCAGTTCCATTATTGGTGAGTTTTCCTACGAATCCTCTCTGCCATGTCATCACTTTTGGGGCGAATTACCCCCCTTCTTTTGTCGCCCGTTCCACTAAAGAACCCTGGTCCTCCATCGAGGGAGGGGTGTGGGTGTTGGGGAGGGGAGGGGTACGAGATGACGCGAAGACCAGGGTGTGGATGGTGGGGGGGGGGGGGGGGGTGGGGGGGGGGGGGGGGTGGGGGGGGGAGCTTTGCGAGGACACAAAAACCAGTTCGCGCGAACAACGGCGGTCAAAAAAAAGAAAGAAAAAAAAAAAGTGCCAATCTTGAGATGAACTGATGGGAAAAAAAAGAGTTGGTTGGGTGAGTGAATGAATAAGTACTTTATATCATGAATTTTTAAAAAAAATTTCTGTTTTATATATATATCTATATATATATTATAATACTATATATATATCTATATATATTATATATAAGATATATATATATAGAAGCGAAACCACGGGAAATGATAGTCAGGAATCCAAGCGCTTTCGTCTTTATTTTACGTAGGTTGAAGCACACACACACACACACACACACACACCACACACACACACACACACACACATATATATATATATATATATATATATATATATATATATATATATCGTGTGAGCTATATATATATATATGACTTAGGTTGAAATGTATCCTAAGCTTTATGAATGTGAATGCGTTCCCAATATATCACTTAGAGTAATATAGGTTGAATTTGTAGTTTTAAATATGAAGTAAAACAACAAATAAAATATGGTCTTCATTCGGAACTTTTAACAGAAGGCAATGGGAAAAAAAAGTCGATCAGTTATTAGAAACGAAAAAAAAGGTCAACAAATTAATCAATAAATTGCTAAATAAATATTCCTAATATTAAACGATAAAGAGGATGGATAACAGATAAGAGACAGAGCCTTATATGGCACAAAAGTTGCTGTGTTATTATTATTACGTACATCCATATATCATTCAGTTTATAAAGCATAAAACATAGAAGAAAATCTGTGGTGTGATCTGTCAGCATATTTTATAACAGCACAAAGCCGTGGAGACTTTTTTCTTTCTTTCTTTTTGAGACGCCTGGTTGTGGCGTACCATAAAAAAAAAAAAAAAAAAAAAAGGACTCATGAATAGCGCGGCATTATACAGCAAATTTCATTTCGTTAAGGGACTTACGCGTTTGCTTTTGTTAGAATTGTTTTTATTTATATTTTTGTTCTTCATTTATTTATTTATTTATTTTCTTTAGTGTCCCAATTTTGAGTTATAGCTCATGGATAACGTAGTAGTATACAGCGAATTTCATTTCATTAAGGGACTTAGGCGTTTGCTTTTGTCAGGAGAGTTCTTATTTTTTCTTTATGTTTTTATTCTTTTCTTTATGTTTTTATTCTTCATTTAATTTCTTAATAAGATTATCAGTATGGTTTTTTTTAAATGTTGACCAACTTCTAGGCCTATATGACTTTTGACAGATGCTATTCTCCAGAGGTATTTTTCCCTTGTAATATTGTTTTCAAGTTCTTTTCCGATTTGCTTTATTTAAAGCAATAAATAATGGAATCACTATCATTTTTCGTGCATCGTCTTCACCAATAAGCCGTAATGTTCCTTGCCAACGATCAGTTTCAATTTTGGCCTTGGTGATAACTTGAACATGTGTACAGTAGAAGCTACTTACGAGACGCAATGATTCCGTAACCTTTATATATTTCTACCCTTAAGTCGCTAAATATCGCATAGTTTTCCCTCCAGTAGTTGACATATGTCCTGTTGACCATTGACCTATGCCCTGTGCGCTATAGTAGATTCACACCAACCGTGCATTTGATGTCTAGGCCAGTCCCTTACGACGCTCCTGATTGGCTGTTGATAAGCCAATCACAGGGCTGGAAACTCTCAGTCTCTTTTGAGAGTTCATATAAGCGGGATGTTAGTTCCACCTCTCCTGAGGGATACGTCTTTCTAAAGCATCCTTCAGGAGAGGTGGAACATACATCCTGCCTATGTGAACTCTCGAGAGAGACTGAGGAGAGTTTCCAGCCGTGTGACTGGTTTATCAACAGCCAATCAGGAGCGTCGTAAGGGGACTGGCCTAGACATCAGATGCACTGTTGATGTGAATCTACTATAGTGTATATTGACATCACAAACTCTTCTGAATCGTAAGAAATGCATAAGTATTAATTTCACCAGATCTATGTAAGAGCAACAATGTCTTTAAATTTCCCCACTGCTTAATATTTATGTAAGGGTTTTTTCACTGCGAACCTTAAAATGTGAGATAGATAGATAAGTGAAGGAATTCTCCCTTCATCCCAATTTTCAACAAAAAACGTTTTCAGAAATATTCTAATAGAGAAATTGAGAGTTTGTCGCGACTGGTTGTGGTTTTATTTGTGTTAGTTTTCGTTACACCACCAGGAAAAAAACTGGTAAACTGTTAGCACAGCCAAGTTAACGTTCCAACACTAAGCATTGGCGAAAGCGATCGCGTATTGTAACTGCGTAAATCATCTTAGGAAAAAAAAAAAAAAAAAAAAAAAAAAAAAAAAAAAAACTTTTGCCGGGCATCCCAGCCGCAGGATTTGCCTTACCTTCCTCTTTCGTTGTCCAGAAGTAGAGCAGAATGAAAATGAACACTCCGACGAAGAGAATACTTTTAGGTCTTAGTTTCCGGATCATTTTTTTTCCCACGAGACGCCCCCAAGTTATGGAGTACTATTAGTAGTAGTAATATTCCGGATCTGCCTTTGAACCGGCTCTTGCTTGAAGCTTCTATCTACATTTCGTCGTTGCCTTTACAACTCCTCCTCCGTGCGATGGGCCGTAACTTTATTTCATGACACGTCAACTTGCCACTTTTAATTTGCGTATTGTCAAACTGCACTGCGGATGGAATTTCTCCTCATTCACGAGCTCGATGAACACACCACTCGGTAATAGCAAAAGATAAATGCCCCACGGGATGTCGAAAGAATGATTATTACACCTTGGGGGCCGCCCCTCTCAATAATGACCTAATTGGAGGACGAGATTGCCACCGGTGGGTAGGAAAAGGGGTATGGGCAGGACTCTGTTACTCGAATGGGTTTCCTCCAAACGTCACTCTCGGCTGCCCAAGGACCAGTGGAGGAGGATAAGTTTGGACATCTTTGCATGGAGGCCGGAGAAGATCATTCTAATGAGGAAAAGGAGAGGAATATTCCAACTTCCTCCTTCGCCTCACTAAACTTGAAACGTAGTATAGAGGGCGTTCAAACTGCAGGAAATTCCACCATGCGTATACGCATACGTAGATGGATGCTTACGCTCCGGTACAAGTGCTTGAATACGAGGAATTGTGCGTTGACATGTTAAAGGCCTCTAGTTGAACGTCAGTCATATTAGGGACAACTGGAACGTTTCAAATATCGCAAGAATACACACACACATACATTAGTATATATCCTTATAGCCATATGTATGTGTGTGTGTGTGTGTGTGTGAGAGAGAGAGAGAGAGAGAGAGAGAGAGCATTTTGAAAGTATTCATTTTGCCAATATTTTCCCGTCCACTGGTAAACGCTAAGATAGACCTGATTGAGAGAGAGATAGAGAGACGAGAGATGGAGAGAGCGAGAGAGAGCAGTATTAATTTTGCCAATATTTTTTCCGTCCACTGGTTCAACGCGGATAGACCTTGAGAGGGAGAGAGAGAGAGAGAGAGAGAGAATTTTGAAAGTAGTCATTTTGCCAATATTCCCTCCACTGGTAAACGCTTACAGACCTTAGAGAGAGAGAGAGAGAGAGAGAGAGAGAGAGAGAGAGAGAGAATTTTGGAAGGAAGCTCATTTTGCCAATCTTCATCCCTGGTAAAAAGCGGATAGACCGCTTGTCACTCACGATGGGATTACGCGTCCTTTTTATACAGGAAACCGAAGAGAGAGGCCATTACTTCAACATAATGTGTGCTAAGGTCGCGAAGAACCGCCCGATTTTGCAGTGGAAGTTTTCCTTTTAGTGTGCGAAGCCGAGGTCAATGTTCCTTTTGTTCCATTTGCAATGAGGTGGGCGTTGGTAATCGAACGATTCTGCTATAAGAATCTGAAGGAATATAAAATCTCACCTGCTACAAGAATCTTAAGGAATATAGATTCTTTCCTGCGACAAGAATCTAAAGGAATATAGATTCTTTCCTGGTACAAGAATCTAAAGGAATATAGATTCGTTTCTGTTACAAGAATCTAAAAGAATATAGATTCTCTCCTGCTACAAGAATCTAAAGGAATATAGATTTTTTCCTGCTACCAGAATCTAAAGGAATATAGATTCGTTTCTGTTATAAGAATCTAAAGGAATAAAGGTTCTTTCCTGCTTCAAAAATCTAAAGGAATGTAGATTCTTTCCTGTTACAAGAATTTAAATGTATATAGATTCGTTTCTGTTACAAGAATCTAAAAGAATATAGATTCTCTCCTGCTACAAGAATCTAAAGGAATATAGATTCTTTCCTGTTACAAGAATCTAAAGGAACATAAGATTCTTTCCTGTTACAAGAATCTAAAGGAACAGATTCTTTCCTGCTACCAGAACCTAAAGGAATATAGATTTTCCTGTTACAAGAACCTAAAGGAATATAGATTTTCCTGTTACAAGAATCTAAAGGAATATAGATTTTCCTGTTACAAGAATGTAAAGGAATAAAGATTCTTTCCTGCTACAAGACTCTAAAGTAATATAAAACCTTTCCTGCTACAAGAATCTAAAGGAATATAGATTCTTAACACCACATTTTCCCCTTTGCAAAGGACCCACGAATCTAGCCAAGTTTTCCAAGCGATATTTAGGTGCTTTGTGTTCGTTTCTTAACTGTTTTATGGTTCATTTTGAATTTAATTATCAATTTCTGAGGAGTTTTGTCCTGTCATTGGGCCACGAGACAGTTATTTTCATATTAAAGGTTTTGTGGTTGAATTTATGACTTGTGTATCTCTCACAGGTAACACAGGAATTCGTCTAGTCCTTTCAACTGTTACCAAACCTCAATTATATCCTGTTCCAGCAACATGAATTTCAAGATAAACAAAACGCGTTATCTTCCCCACTTTGAATAAGTCATAGGGATAACTGTAAGCAGGAAAAGGGAAGTTACTTAAGATTGAAGTTGACGCACCATATATCTTGGAAAGCTTGGATGATTTGATCATTTTATGCAAGCTTTCTTTGACCAATAAATATGGTCCTATAAAATAAAGTAGCTCGGTTATGTCTCGTAGTCTATGAAAACAGGTATTGATTGATATAGGTCTTTATTAGTGGTTCTTATGCCACAATACTACAGAATAAATTCATCTCTGGGGCTTCCACCTTTTTGCTGTGTTTCACATTTAACATTCACACTTCACATCCATAGAGGAGACTTGGCTCAACAAACCATTTCCTATTATTCCAACTTGGGCCTCCGTAGATTATACATTGTTTCCATAGTGGAGTCTTGGCTTAGCAACCATTTCTCAGATTCTAGCATTGGCCTCCGTAGACATTCCATGTTTCCTCTTATTTGTTGTATCTCCAATTTTTAATAAGTCTGTTGGGTCATTAACCAATCATTTTCTTTTTTCTTTTTCTCTCTTTTAAATCTCCCTGGAGCCCTTGTTCACCTTCTCACTCCCCTCCACCTTTGTATTGTCATTATTTCGAGCCGCTTTTTCCTCATTTCACCTAGGCCCCTACTTCCCCCCACCCCCACCCCATCCCCCTTATCCTCCACCCCTCCTGGACTTTTTGAACACCATCTTCCTTTCTGTCTTGGACTCTGCTTCGAATCGGCTCTCTCTTTCCTCCGTCCTACTTGACTTCCTCCTCCATCCCAACTGGTCGCCATTTTGTTCCCCCTCTCCAGGTCTACAAGACACCAAAACGCTCTCGGCTGACTCTAATAATAATAATAAATTCCCGAGTCAGTAGATCTTTGTTACTTACGTAGATTCATCGTCGCATAGGGGTTAGTTCCGAACTGCATGAAATATATTATGGATATGTGCATGTAAAATATGTTATGGACGCATTCAAATCCGAGTACCTTACGGATACGTACCTGTAAAATTTAGGATGGATACGTACATATAAATTGTCTAATAATACTTCAGAGGGATAGCGCCTCAGTGGCGTGGTTGGTGTGGTATTAGCGTCCCACCTCGGTGGTCGCGGGTTCGATTCTCGGCCATTCCATTGAGGAGTGAGAGATGTGTATTTCTGGTGATAGAAGTTCATTCTCGACGTGGTTCGGAAGTCACGTAAAGCCGTTGGTCCCGTTGCTGAATAACCACTGGTTCCATGCAACGTAAAAGCACTATACAAACAAACAAATTAAACAAACAATACTTCAGAGGGTACCATTATACATCAATAGAAGGCCATAATTTATTACAAAAAACGTTTCGCACACAAATCCCGGTGCATCATCAGTCTGTGAACAATAAGAGTAATTACATTATAGGAATTCACAAAATTACAAGCTAAGGAATTCCTTTTTATAATGTAATTACTTTCATTGTTCACAGACTGATGATGCACCGGGATTTGTGTGCGAAACGTTTTTTGTAATAGATTATGGTCTTCTACTGATGTATCATGGTACCCCTGAAGTATTGTTATCTTCGCCGAATGGAGACTAAATTGTCTAATATATACGCACGTATGAAATATATTATGGATACGTGCACAAAAAAACGTTATGGTTACTTACATATAGAATATCTAATGGATACGTACACATAAAATGCCGTATGGATACGTACATATAAAGTATATTACGGATACATGCAAATGTATGTATCTAACCTTTTCCATGTGAATCGTGGTCATTAACTAACAGGACTCCACATTTGTGTTATTGTTTCAAGTATAAATGTGTTTAACAGCTATGTATAGGAATATGAAGCATTGGATATAATGAAACAATGATAGTACTTTACATGGTGTATTTTACATTTAAGGAATATTCCAATAATTTTGGAGAAAAAAATAAAACTTATAAAGGTGTATATAACCATTTGTTTCAGTAGAGACAAAAACTCAAATTCTGCTCACGTTTTGATTGTTTGACACAAGATTGTGGTTCTAGATGTTGAGTACAAACTGAGTAGGTTTTGTAGACTTAAAAAAAAGCTGGTTTTCGTAAAAAATACGAGTCTGTCTTCATCTGACCGCTTATAAACAAATTTATGGATCAAAGCCGTGAAGGTATTTGTGAAAAAAGAAAAATAATTGTATTTTTGTAAAGGGAATATCTTGAATTTAATCAGTGTTCCCTTTATCCAGATTACTTAGAGCTGACTGCAAAAAGATATTCGATGCATCTTTAACTGTAGTCGTTTGAAAGCAACTACAAATTGGAGCATATTCCAAACTACATACGCAGTTTAGGAGCATCATTCTCCTTCAGCAGTGTGGGTTTTATTGTCTGCACGCTGGAGAGGGAGCGTGACATCTCCTTAACTGTATGTGGAATTTTAAAAAATATATTTGTTCTGTAATTTTTGTTTTTATTTTCTTCAAGTTTCAAAGTTTGATACCGCTCTGCTATACCTTGAGTCGTTGCAACGCCTACTCGTCCAGCCAGATTAAACATGACACAACTAATAGTTCTTAAGCTGGACTTGAGAATTTCCACGAATATCCTAGATTTGCACTAATCCCTCAAACCGAAGTCGTATCCATCGGTGTTCTCGAGGTTGAACTCCTCGACCACGTCCGAAGCTGGCACTCGAACCATCACCTCGGCCGTCATGTTCGTCCGCCGCCAGCCGTGTTTTAGGGCATGGTCGTAATCCGATTGCGTCGGGCTGTAAATGGCGCTCTTGGGCACGTCCACGCTGGAAAGAGGTAGTGGTGGGGAGGGGGGGGGGACCAATGGCGGGATTAACATACAGAGTTTCTCTCTCTCTCTCTCTCTCTCTCTCTCTCTCGTTATTGGTTAGTTTAACATGCTTTCCAAGGGGTACTATGGCAAAATAACTTTTTGTGAATTACACTTCAAAAAGGGATTAACATATAGAGTTTTTTATTTTATTTTATTTTTCTTCACGTTATTGGTTATTTTGACATTGTAAGGAATGTGGCAGTAAGTAAGTCCGCTTTTTAAGAGATACTTTGATAAAGTAAGTTATGGTGAATTACACTTAAAAAAAAGGATTAACATATAGTTTTTTTTTTTCTCGTAATGGGTTAGTTTGACATGGTAAGGGAATTTGGCAGGAAGTAAGTCTGTTTTTTAAGGGGTACGCTGGTAAAGTAAGTTTTGGCGCATTACACTTAAAAAAAATAGAAGTGAGACTGTCCTTAATCAAAAGGAAACACTATTCTTACAAAAGAAAGTTACGAGCTCCACTAGGCGAAAGTAAATGAAGGATTCCTCGTAAGAAAGTCACTGAAACGAAAATAATTATGAACGAAATAAATAGATCTCTCGGCGTTTGTAAGGTTGCTACTATCTTACGTTTCTTAACGTACTGCAGTCATTAATATTGTTAGATAAGCAGTATATGTGTGTCACTGTCTGTAGCGGACTTCTTGTGTTGAACCTGGTGATGAATATGTGAAATAAAATCACCAGCAGGAGAATTCTTGTCTATAACTTTCCTATCATTTTACGATAATTATACACTTCCTTGACACCCAACTGGCTCAGTTCTTCCAAGTTTTCTCACCCCATATAAGTGAAATAATGATGGTTTCTCTCAAGGTCTTTGCCATCTCATGAAAGATTATAGAAATCCTACCAAGAAACATTAAAATTGGTAGAATCGTTTGTTTTAAAGGTAACCTTCAGTATGAAGCTGAATGTTGGTTGCTGTACACTGGACAGTCAGATCACTTCTCATACTCTGAGGGCAACCAACCTGACAATTTTTGTTGAAAGATTATATTTATATAGCCAGTCTGGCGTGCCTCAGGTTGCGTAGCTGGGAGTCAGTTTCTTTGTACCCTAGTGGACACTGAGCTTCATCCTTCTTTATATACTTTCGCCTAGTGTAACTCGAAACTAGAGAATTCTATAGGTTAAATAATTCTTTAGTGAATTCTATAGAATAAATGTTTCTTCAGTGAATTCTATATATTAAATGATTCTTCAGTGCATTCTATAGTTTAATGATTCTTTAGTGAATTCTGTGGGTTAAATAATTCTTGAGTGAATTCTATAGATTAAATGATTCTTGAGTGAATTCTATAGATTAAATGATTCTTTAGTAAATTCTTTCGATTAAATAATTCTTTAGCGAAATCTTTAGTTTAAATTATTCTTTAGTGAATTCTTTAGATTAAGTGATTCTTTATTGAATTCTATAGATTAACTGATTCTTTAGTGAATTCTATAGTTTAATGATTCTTTAGTGAATTCTTTAGATTAAATGATTCTTTAGTAAATTCTTTAGATTAAATGATTCTTTAGTAAATTCTATAGATTAGATGAATCTTTATTGAATTCTATAGATTAACTGATTCTTTAGGGAATTCTATAGATTAAATGATTCTTCAGTGAATTCTATATATTAATTGATACTTTATTAAATTCTATAGATTAAATGATTCTTTAGTGAATTCTATATATTAAATGATTCTTTAGATTAAATTATTCTTGAGTGAATTCTACAGATTAATTGATTCTTCAGTGAATTCTATAGATTGAATAATTTTTTATTGAATTCTTTAGATTAAACGATTCTTTACTAAATTCTATAGATTAAATGATTCTTTAGTCAATTCTTTAGATTAAATGATTCTTTAGTGAATTCTTTTGATTAAATGATTCTTTAGTGGATTCTATAGATTAAAGGACGTTTAAGAAATGGCTTGAATGTAAAATAGTCTTTGAATTAAGGATACTTCAAGAACTGGTTTGGACGTTTGATATCATTTCCACAAGCAAGTTTCCCCCTTGACGGTTGATTCCGTGAAACGAATTCAGATGTTACTCACCAGTAGGGCGAGGGGGGGCAGGCGACAATGATGACAGGCGTCTCGAAGAACTTGACCATGATGATTCCCTGGTAGTTTTCGAGAAGCTGGGAGTAGAACCCCAAACACTGAGGCGAAATAGATCGAAGTTAAACAAAAACAACAATCAATAATTAAGATATTGTTCACTTCTTTACGACATGACGCTATGGAACTGAGAGTTGCAGTTGATTTGGTTAGCAAATTAACAAATGTTAATATAGTAGTCACTTGTTATTGCAAAGAAAATGAACGTTTAATTAATTACAATGATCTGTTCAGTGTAAGGTTTTTATATTTCCAATTCTGAATATAATTAAGCTTCAGTCAAAATTTGGTTAACAAATGTTATCAGAAAATGAACATTTAATTAATTACAATGATCTTTACAGTGTGAAGTTTGGATTTTCAATGCTGAATATAATTAAGCTTCAGTCAAAATATGGTTAACAAATGTTATTATAGTAGGCATTTGGTATTGCAAAGAAACTGAACGTTTACGTAATTATAATTAACTGTATGTAAAGTTTTTTTATTTCCAATTCTTAATATAATTAAGCTTCAGTCAAAATTTGGTTAACAAATGTTGTTATAGTAGGCACTTTTTACTGCTAAGATGAACGTTTACGTAATTATGATTATCTGTATGTAAAGTTTTTTGGTTTCCAATTCTGAATATAATTAAGCTTCAGTCAAAAAATGATTGATGTCAGGTTAATATTTCAGATGCAGACCATTTAACGTTAGCTTTGTGGGCTTTCATACGATGGATTAACAAGTCATTTTCTCGACAGCAGGAGGAACACGGCGTTGATCTAACTCTTAGAATAAACTGCTCTGCGTCAAAGTCGAGTTGATTAGGTTTTGTCAATTTGAAGGTGATTCTAACTTCGGATTTTCTTCTATATTCTTTCAAATTACAGAATATTATAACATTGAGATGACTGGTCAGATTTGACGTGCTTTCTTATGTACCAAAGAGTATGGCAGGTTTAGGTAGAACCTCAGGATTGGATATTTTCGTTTTACGTATAAATACAATGTAATGCGAGTGAGGATTTGATCATTCGCGATTTGAACAAGTTTCGATCACGATGGTAAATCTCGACGTATTTTCTTCTGCTCCCTGTAATGTAATGCATTGTAATCACGTGAAATTAAAATGTAATACGATGCAAGCCACATGCTTAAAGTATTTGAACAATTAGTTTTTTTTTTCAACGAACGTATAATTACTATAGTAGATTCACATCACCCGTGCATCTGATGTTCAGGCCAGTCCCTTGCGACGCTCCTGATTGGCTGTAGATAAGCCAATCCAAGGGCTGCAAACTCTCAGTCTCTCTCTCGAGAGTTCACATAAGCAGGATGTAGGTTCCACCTCTCCTGAGGGATACGTCTTTCAAAAGCATCCCTCAGGAGAGGTGGAACATAGATCCTACCCATGTGAACACTCTCGAGAGACTGAGAGTTTCCCGCACTGTGATTGGCTTATCAATAGCCAATCAAGAGCGTCGTAAGGGACTGGCCTAGACATCAGATGCGCGGGTGATGTGAATCTACTATAGTGACCACATTCCCCAATACTGTCTAATTGTTAACCGTGAATATTAGATTATTTTGTGATCATACCGAAATATTGTGAATCTAAATAGAGTGATTTTCTGATAGGTAGTTGTAATATATCACACGGAAAAATAATTCTAGTTTTTTTCCGTTGCAACATAAAATTCTAAAAAGCGTGATTTCGTTGAATCGTAAAATTCTAAAATGCGTGATTTCGTTGCAACGTAAAATTCTAAAAAGCGTGATTTCGTTGCAACGTAAAATTCTAAAATGCGTGATTTCGTTGCAACATCAAATTCTAAAAAGCGTGATTTCGTTGCAACGTAAAATGCTAAAAGGCGTGATTTCGTTGCAACCTAAAATTCTAAATAGCGTGAAGTTCCGATCGCCACCAGCGCTCATATGTCACGCGCAAAAATAATATTTTTTATCTTCCGTTACAAATGACGAAACGAAGAAAGATTAAAGATGCATTTGCACAAAGAAGCAACTTTGCAAATCTCATTCCCGCGGTCTTGTTGGGGGTGGGTGGGGGGGTGGGGGAGTGTTTACCCTAGATGCAAGAAACTGCCAGGACAAGGCCACTGTCCCGCTGTTTATTGCCCGGACCAAACTTGTATGAGTTCTCGCTGGCGGTGGTGGCCTGTTTGCATTGTGGAGTAGAGGGACTCTCTCTCTCTCTCTCTCTCTCTCTCTCTCTCTCTCTGTGTGTGTGTGTGCTCAAAAGCAAAGTTTACATTCTTTGTCTATTCTTATAATTTAAAGCTTGAAAAAACACCCTCTCTCTCTCTCTCTCTCTCTCTCTCTCTCTCTCTCTCTCTCTCTCTCTCTCTCTCTCTCTTTTGCTGTGCTTAGAGGCAAAGTCTACATTGTCAGTCCCTTCTTAGAGTTTAAACATTAAAAATAACCTCTCTCTCTCTCTCTCTCTTTCTCCTCTTGCTGTGCTTAGAGGCAAAGTCTACATTGCCAGTCCCTTCTTAGAGCAAACATTGAAATAACCTCTCTCTCTCGCTCCCTCTTTCTGTTCTTAGGAGGCAAAGTCCTACATTGTCATCTATTCGTTAGAGGTTTAAAACAAAAAATTAAAAATAACCCTCTCTCTCTCTCTCTCTCTTTCTCTTTCTCTCTTGCTGTGCTTAGAGGCAAAGTCTACATTGTCCGTCCAGGTCCCTTCTTAGATTTTAAAAACAAAAATTAAAAACCTCTCTCTTATCTCTCTCTCTCCTCTTTCTCTTGCTGTGCTTAGAGGGCAAAGTCTCAATTGCAGTCCCCTTCTTAGATTTAAACATTAAAAATAATTCCTCTCTCTCTCTCCCTCTCTCTCTCTCTCTCTCTCCTTCTTTTTTTTCTCTCTTTGCTTCGTGCTTAGAGGCAAAGTCTATTTTTTTTATTTTTTTTGTCAGTCCTTCTTGTAGTGGAACCTGCTTCCCTTCTGTTTTTTTGTTTTTATGTATTCGTAGGGTCGTCCTCTCCGCTGATGTTAACATATATGGCGTGCGGTCGTTTCTGTAAATGGAAATAACTACCATGAATGCAAAAAACAAAAAAAGAAAGGATTGAGTCATTTAGAGATTAAAATTCATCTTTTATTGATTGTTTTTATTTTTTACTTATTCGTCTCGCCTGTGACTGTGATTTTTTTTTTTTTACTTTTAATTTTACATTCATCTTTGTTCTTTGGTCTATAACTTTTCGTGTACTATATTGAATTCGGTAGAGCTTTTGTATCACTTCTTTTTCACTGTTGTATAATTTCTCCGAAGAACTTTCTGAAATCATTTACATAAAAGCTCGAAGGCCAGCTGTGTCTTGGTGAACGTTGGTTTCGGTTTGTGTGTCGAAAATTCAAACCTCCAACGAATCCTTGTATAAAAAGGAGTTGAAAATTACTCTGTAAAAGAGAGCAGACAAAACAGAAGAAAAATGCACGGAAGCCACAAGAAAGAAAAATGAAGAAGCAAGAGTACAAACAGCAGACCTTTTACCATCTGCTCAAGTATCTAATCTTCTCAAGTAATCAAGAGTCATTAAATTCCGAAGCCAATGCAAAGTTTACCTCACGTTCTCACTAAAGTCCTTCCAGGCTCATGCAGGCAGCAATCTCTCGGTGCCTCACATTAATCGTTACTGCTCCTGCTTTCTGGATCCTATAAGCGCTAACGCCGCAAACTCAGTTGCCGGAACACTGCGCTGTTCCGTGTTACCTTGCAGAGCTACTTTACTTCAAACAGTTTCACTTTGCAGCTTCTCTCTTTCGGATTATTACTAATCCTTTTTCCAAATGACAGTAACTTCCCTTCTTATTTACTGTTACTTTTTTTTTTTTTTTTTTTTTTTTAGCTTTTGTCTATAAGATTTCACCAAACTGAGTGTTGGTTTTCATTCCTTTCTGGCAATAAATTCTTGCAATAATTACTTGCAGGTATACTCTCTAATGTTGTACTTTTTCATTGTCACATATTATATTCACTTCCGTTTCTAATTAGCCTCCAAATAAGTTAAGATGATGTTGCTAAGCTTATTTTGACAGGATATTAACGTATAATTACCTCATACTTCTTTACTGTTTGTTCGACTCTACCTGATAGCGCGGAATGGAATATCAACTGCTTGACATTTTAATCGACCCTACCTGATGGTGCGGAATGTAATTCCCACTACCTGATGTTTTAATCGACTCTACCTGATAGCGCGGAATGTAATTCCCACTACCTGACGTTTTAATCGACCCTACCTGATAGCGCGGAATGTAATTCCCACTACCTGACGTTTTAGTCGACCCTACCTGATAGTGCGGAATGTAATTCCCACTACCTGACGTTTTAATCGACTTCTACCTGATAGCGCAGAATGGAATATCAACTACTTGACATTTAAATCGACCCTACCTGATAGCTCGGAATGTAATTCCAACTACCTGATGTTTAGTCGACTCTACCTGATAGCGCGGAATGGAATATCAACTGCTTGACATTTTAATCGACCCTACCTGATGGTGCGGAATGTAATTCCCACTACCTGACGTTTTGTCGACTACCTGAGCGCGGAAGTAATTTCACTACCTGACGTAAGTCGACTTTACTGGAATATCGCAAGTAAGGAATTGAACTAACATTGACCATTAAATCCGACTGTACTTGTAGCGCGGAATGTAATTCCCATTACCTGACGTTTTAATCGACTACCTGAGCCGCCGGAATGAATTCCCATACCGACGTTTTAGTCGAACCGTACTGAAAGCGCGGAATGTAAATTCCCACTACCTGACGTTTTAGTTTTCGAACGTACCTGATCGGCGGGAATGTAATTACCAAAACCCTGAATGTTTTAATCGGAACCCTAGTGGATTAACGCAAATGTAATTCCCACTATAAACGTTTATTGACGTGAGTCGACCCTACCTAATAACCCAGAAATGTAATTCCCATACCCAACGTTTAATGGACCTACCTGATAACGTTTTTAAAATGTAATTCCACTTACCTGACTAACGAGTACCGGAGAGTGCGGAATGTAATTCCCACTTACCCACTACCTGATCTAACCTGATTTTAGTGCAGAGTTGTAATTCCCACTATTGACCTTTTATTAAGCCCTACCTGATAGATGTCTTACCCAAGGTCTACAGAGATACCTCTATAGACCTTGGTCGTACCTGATAGCGCGGGACAGGATGCTTATCGCACGGGTGTTGAGTGATGTTGACAGTCGTGGCCTTGTCCAAAATCCTCATGATATCCAAAGCATAGGCGAAGTCCCACAGTCGGATCATATTGAGAGTGACGTTGGGCTTCAAGTTGTAAGGCCTCTGGTGGAAACTCAGCTCCTGTTCGTAGCCTGTGACGTGGACACCCCCTCCCCCTTCGTGTTTGGTTCTTGGTACCTCTGGGATTATGACCTGGGTGGAGGAGGAGGACAGTATTTTGTTAGGGAATGTGATTGAGACTTGGATTTTACGATAGAATGTTTAACCCTTTTAAGTTTTACCATGAGAATTTTTACTGTGACTACATTTTACAAGGTGTTTTACTGTGACTATACATTATTACTAGAAGGTGTTTTACTGTGACTACATTTAAGCAAAGTTTTTTACTGTACATTTTACCAGGTGTTTTACTGTGACTACATTTTACAATAATTTATTATTCAGATAACTTGCGCATAAGTTAGCTAGTCAGTTGCCTTTTACTTTCACATCGTAATTCATTGTACCAATGTTTTTCAGCAGAAAGTTATTAACTTTTTAGTAAAAGAAATGACACACATATTTGCAAAGAATAAAAAAAAGTTGCATTTTACTTTTAAAAAGACATGAATGCATTTTCTGTAATATGATATAACAGTGTCTTCAAATAAATGTGTATAATTTCAGTACTAACTTGATGCTTGATATCCACGTGATGCTTTCGAACCCACAGATCCCAATCGGCCTCCTGAAATCGGGGAAAGGTAAAATGTTATCAAGAATAAATAAAAAACGAGCGAAAGTTCCCAAGGTCCTTGAAAGTGATTGAGCGAGTACTACTGCTGACACAATTAGGCAAAGGAATGTAAGGCCTGAAGTTGCCTTTGATGTTATTAATTCTAGTTACTCTAACCTTTCTGGTATTTGTTCTTGAATCTTAACTAAGATTGCAATTGTAGATTCCTTGTAAATTTATTTACGAATCTTCGTGTAGCTGAATACAGCTTTTATATCCACTTAGTCAAATAGGCAGCTTTTCTTATGCCTTGATGAGTATTAGTGTTTTTTCCAGTGTTTAGTCAAATGTTATCAAGTTAACAGCTGAGGTTAAAGTCATGACAAAGGCCTTTTTATCTATCTATTTCATTGAGAGCTGTTTCCAGGCAAGGATTTTTTTGTTATGCTGTCGTCAGTCAAGCTGGTGTGACGTCATTCATTAAATATAAATGAGCCAATCGGGACTCCCCACCTGTCGTATAGCGATTGGTTACATGTGCTAGGATTAGTTAATTGGAATATGTCGGGTGTTATATAAATAGCTTCCGTCGTGTTTAATGATCTGTTAAGGTGGTGGAAAAAGGGAGGGGACAAAGGCAGAGGGTTGTGAAATGGAG